>NW_004444116.1:1813924-1830348 GCF_000243295.1 Trichechus manatus latirostris
AAAATCTTATTATGCCCTTCTGCAAGAGTTATTGTGGGTCTTCCCCTTTTTCTATACTGTGGAAAAGTTTGTGACTCATTAGATTTATTTCTTCTTTGAATGCTTTGAAGAAATTGCCTATTTAAGTGACTAACTGACCAAACAAAAAACCAAACCCGTTGCCATCTGGCTCCTAGCGACTAAGGGACAGGGGATGGAATTTTCTCAGTAGGAAGAGTTTTGACAATAAATTCAATTTATCTAACAGTTTGAGACTATTCATACTTGCTATTCGTTCATGAATCTAATAAGTTTCATTGTTCTAATAATTTTTCCATTTCATCTAAATATTCTAATATATTTAGCCAGATTCTGTCGTCTTTTGCAGAAGCTTCTCCCTCTTGGTCCTAATGTTTGCCTGCCTCGTTCCTTCTCATGGTTTCAGGTCTCAATTTAAACTTTGGTTTGTCAGATATGGCTGATAGTGCAACTAATTCACCCCGCGACGCGACGTGTGGGGAGAACCCGGGAGGTTCTTGTCGCAGAGGCTACGAGAAAGACCGGACAGTATCCCTGTCGACATCCACCTGAATCAGGATCGGATTCCATAACGTTGTGTTTCTCTAGCTCCTTTAAAATGTGGGAAGTTTTCCAATCGAAAGGGGGCGACGTTAAACTGACAAAAATAAATTAACTCCCAATGCAGACATTTTTTGTGTGTGTTTCAGCGGGACAAACGTTTAATTTCTCCAAGCGTCTACTATGGACAAAAGGAAAACGGAGGGTCGTCACAGGCTCAGATCAACAAGATGCTCTCGTGCTGCCGGACCAGACAAATAGAACTTCTAAACTTCTCGTACCCTGCCTCTCCCAGGCACCCAGCCCGCTGAAAGAGGGTCCACAAAGACCAAGAAACCTCATACATCTGTGTGCTTACCTGGCCGTGAGCTTCGTACAAGTGGGTGGAAGATGCAAGCGCCAACTGCTCCTCTTTTGGATCAGACAGATCCCAGAGGAGATCCCTTTGACACATCATCCTGTTTCCCACTGGGACGCCTGCAGAGACTTCAGGTTCTCTTTCCGAAAGCGCTCGGATGCTGTAACTTGAGGATATGGAGTTCTGAGCAGCCCACCCTGGGAAATGGGGACGAGGGAGTGTAAAAAACGGCACGCAACCACGAAGGGATTCGAACCCTCAATCTTCTGATCCGAAGTCAGACGCCTTATCCATTAGGCCACGTGGTCACACCGCCCAAAAATGGGAAAAACTGTATACAGTAGTTAAGAGTCTGAGCTATTCGTCTGGATTTTTTCTTGTAATCTTAACAAAATTACACGATTGTCACTATTCACTTCAAAGATGGTGCTATTAACACAAAAGCTAAGTAACTTCTCCAATGTCACACAGTAACAGGCTGACGAGAAATACGAATTCCAATTTTCTCCACAATCCTGCCCTTAACTTGACACCAAACTTCCTTTCTGAACAAACTTTTACACTTGTGCTGCTGGACCTCTCTCAGCGGGTAGTATTAGGCTGTAAAGCGAAAAAAGAAAAGGACTGAATGTTCCTCTGTAATCCGGGCTACAAACGCTCAGTTTGCCATCAGAATGAAGACAAAGTCAGAACTGAGACCCCCGTGGGAGTACATGAAAATCATCGTGAAGTGGACGAGAAGAGACCACCCCCCGCCCCCCGCAATCCTCTCAGCGCGGCGTCCATTCCTGCCTCGACGGATTTAACGAGGATTCAGTCGAGGGCTTCCTCCCAGGCCTGCCACCTCCTGGAAACTACGAAGAATAGACCACACTGAGTGCCCTCCTGAGGCACGTTTGTAAAAAGCCCAAGAATGTACCAGCCACTCAGCAATTAGAAAATGTCTCTCCAGCTGTGCAGCCACCAGTTGTGACGATGTGTGGATCTGACTTCAGGCTAGACATTTTGGGGATTTGATTCACTCTGTGGTGGTTGTTTTCTTTCCAGCTAATCATTTTCCCGAGGCACAACCACCCCATCTCACCGGATCCTAACCTCTTGCTAATGGTGGTGTCCGCCGAAGAAGCAATTGGGTGGGAAGGAGAGCTGAGGCCTGGTCCCTGTGAACACCACCTGCTGTAGACCCGCTCCCTGGGTGTGGTAGACAAGATGGAAGCAACATTTGTGGAATAATTCATCATTCTCCACTGATTTGAAATACTGAATATATCGTGTACTGAATTCCTGCAAAGGTTGTGTTTAATATCCGGATTTTCTATTCCATTACACTGATTTTCTTTGATCTTTGGACATTATATTCTGGTACATTGTTATTTTGCATTAACGTATGTCTTCAGTTGCCCAGGAAGGAATGTTTGGAGTGCTTCACAATCACTAGTTTGACTGTATGTCAATTACTGGTTTTGTGATTTTACTCAAGCTTGCTTTGGTTTACAATGTGAAGTGAGAGAATCCAGTGCACCTTGTTGTGAGATTACAAGTCTCCGTAAATGGGCAACTGATTGTTCCCTGTTACGAGTTAGTGTTAAATAATGACATTGTTCCTTTTTTTAAAATGTTCAATTACACATGTAAATCATATGTGTTGTAACAATTCAAATAATACAGAAAGTTATGAGTTACCAGCTATTATTTTTTCTAAATTGATTGCTTAAAATTGATTTATAGACATATGCTCTGTCACTGCTAATTTTAGTAGCATCAGTGGGAAGGAAGATCACTTTCTGGTTCTGCCACTTTTTACTGTATTAAACTTTCTAACAGCCTATGAAGAAGAAAACCACTTTAGAGGATTATCACTGACTGTTTGGCTGGTTATAAGGTAGTGAGTGCGGTACACCCCACTTTCCTGCTAACTTCTTCCACTAACCAAGATCCTTTAAGAGAAATACTACAAGTGAGTGGGTAGTAGATGAGGGGAGGGAGCAGGTAAGACGGAAGTTAGCTACAGTGAAATAGGTGTTCTCAAAGAGGTGAGTCTGGGAAATAAGGTAAATTCACATGAAAATTTTAATTGAGAAAGAATAATATTGTCTAAGATTAAAAAACCACCAAACCCATTACCATAGCAACCCTATAGGGCAGGTTAGAACCGTCTCATAGGGTTTCCAAGGAGCAGTTGGTAGATATGAACTGCCAACTTTATGGTTAGCAGCCAGCTCTTAAGCACTGCACCACCAGGGCTCCTGTCTGAGATCAGAGCCCTCGTGGTACAGTGGTTAAGAGCTCAGCTGCTAACCAAAAGGTCTAAGATTAGGAGGGGTTAAAGCTTGGTTACTGGTAGAGTTATTTTCCCTTTTCTCAGTGACCTAATTTGACTAATAGACTCTGGAAAAAGTGACAATGTTCCAGTTTTAAGATTAGACTTAAGAGGCCTTGTGAACTTCTACTCTCTCTCTTGAAACCCTACTATTTCCATGGAAGCAAACCCTATCTAGCCAGCTGAAAGATAAAATATTATGTGGAGCAGATTTCATTGAATCAATAGAAACATACTATCCGATTATATCATGTCTAATGATGCTAAGATTAATCTATGATGATGGCCATTTTCGATGGTGCTTGTCCAACTTGGTTTTAAGACATCTTGCCACCAAAGGCGAGCGTTTGGAGAGACAGTTTAGGAGTGAAGAACTGAACATTCTTGTGGTTGGTGTTGCAATAGCAACCCTCCTCCAGGTAGAGATACTGGAAAGGTAGTTTGACATTGGTGGGGCCCCCAGCAAGAGGAGCTGACTATGATTCCACAGGTTTCTGATCAGTGTTTTATGTCGAGGAATTCTGTGAATGTTTAAGGTATTCATTCCATAGATAGATGTCTAAATCTCATTCCTATGGAATAACAAAAGCCCCTAGAGAGACTAAATTACTAATCACTCACAGAATTATTTTGGCTATAGGAAATTATTTTGTGTTTTGCCTGCATAGAATTGTTTTCATAAATATATGAAGTCTTTATCTAAATTTGGCTTTTGCTAGAATTATAAAATTGATAGCTTATATCTTTAAGGGATTATTATAATCCTGAGTGGCCAGTGGGATCTTTTGGGCTCCTCAGAGAATGTGACTGCTTATCACAGCACCTCTAAGAATCAAGGTTAACTGGTTGGAGCAATTTGTCATTTGTCATGCTATGAAAACATTTAGTTTGAAACAAATAAATCTATCTCTCAAGAGGACCGTAACATTTTACACATTTATGCATTTGGGTACAAAGCATGCAACTATTTAGAAATATGGAACTAATTAACTAGAGATGATTTGAATTTACAGTGGCCTCCACAGGGCTTTTTGATAGGACCAAATCTATTTTAGACAAGACCTAGAACCAAAAATAGTTCTGGTGGGGCAGTGGTTAAGAGCTCAGGCTGCTAACCAAAATATCGGCAGTTTGAATCCACCAGCTGCTCCTTGGAAACTCTATAGGGCAGTTCTATTCTGGCTGACAGGGTGGCTGTGGGTCAAAATCGACTTGACGGCAACACGTTTTGGTTTGGTTTAGAACCAAAAATGGCCTCAAATAAGTAGACTGCCTTTTTTGATTGGTATAAATTCTCAAAGAGATAATATAAATCTTGAGTTGATTCCCTTACAGGTAACATCCAAAATTAGGAACAAAGCTCTTTTCTTGCCCTACTAGTCCCTTATGACTCCTTCTGCTTATCTGTGCAGCTGCCTTTCTTAAGACAGCCACCACCTTTATTAATGACTTCAAATCTGATTTTAACTCTAAAACTGTGAGTGTTACTATGATTTTTCTTTTAAGGTAATCTCTATCGTTTAAGCTAATCTCAAAAACCTATCAGTTTCTGAGCCCTGGCAAACAAGGCAGTAAAAATTTTTTTTCCACATTAATAAACTATACCGGTCATCTTGGTTAACTAGTGCTGCTATAACAGAAATACCATAGATGGATGGCTTCAATAAATAAAAGGTTATTCTCTCACGGTTTAGTAAGTAGGCTAGAAGCCCAAACTCAGGGTGTCAGCTCCAGGGGAAAGCTTTCTCTCTCTTTTGCCTCTGGGGTAAGGTCCTTGTCATCAATCTTCCCCTGCTCTAGAAGCTTCTCGGAGCAGGAACCGGGTCCACAGGACACACTCTACTCCCGGTGCTGCTTTCTTGGTGGCATGAGGTTTCCATGTCTCTGCTCGATTCTCTCTTTTATATCTCAAAAGAGATTGACTTCAGACAAAACCTTGTCTTGCAGATTGAGTCCTGCCTCCTTAACATCATAGAGGTAGGATTTACAACCCATAGGAAAATTACATCAGATGACAAAATGGTGGACAATCACACAATACTGGGAATCATGGTCTAACCAAGCTGACACACATTTTTGGGGGACACAATTCAATCCATAGCACCAGCTCTCAGGGATCTGTCCCTTAATGTCCCATGAGAACACTTCCCAAAGAGAGGAAAACTCACACTTTAAAGCCTTGATCCAAGAGTGAATTATAAGATAATGTAGACTATTTACCCAGTCTGTCAACCCTCAAAAATTTATGGAAAGTTTGAAATGGTGTATCTTTGGCTATGTATATTTTCACCAAAAAAAAAAGGTTGAGAAAGGAGAGGGTTGACATGTCGTGGGGTTGTTAACCAATGTCTTAAAACAATATGTGTACTACTGTTTAATGAGAAACTATTTGTTCTGTAAACCTTCACCTGAAGTACAATTAAAAAAAAAAATCTTGCAAAAAAAAAGAAAAAATTTAGGGGAAGAGTTGTATCAGTATGTGAAATGTATAATCCCAGCCAGCCAGTTGTATAGCAACTCTGTCAACTAATAGTGGTTCTGCTTAGTTTATTAAATAATGTGTAAATCCAAGACGGTATTTACAAAATAGAGAAAAGGAGGTCCCGGTAACGACCACTGGTCTAGCATATGCTAAATCAGTCTGCATGTACATGGTAAAAGAAATTCATACACCTTCCCCGAGTAGATTAAGTCAAGACACCTTCTAAAGAAAATCCTAAAGATCCAGACAAAGTTCTGGAATCACAGATCCTAGTTGAGGCATTGTGCTGCTATTTTTATTAATAGATTAGAGCATGACCTGGAAGATTAGGAAAAAAATGCTAAAATCTAATTGGATAACAGCCACCTTGAATACCCAAAATGAGGTACAGGATATGCCTGAACATTACCAATGGACTATATTAGAAGACACTTTTTGAAAAACTACTAAACAATTGTTGGCCCAAGAAGTGCAACAGCTGGGCAAAGCCCTGCAGACATAGTGCCCTCAGAGATGCTCAAATAAGTTTAAATTCAATTTTAAAACAATGAATTTCACACTCCTTCCAAACATTAGAAACAATTTTGTCATTAGAAGAAAAGAGTTCTCAAATAGTGACATGACATTAACCAAAATCAGGTTCTGGGATATTTTCCAACAGAAAATTATTTTTCAAAATGATTAACTCCCACCTGCACACACACACACACACACACACACACGCACGCACAGGGGGAAAAAAATTGAAAAGGATATGATAGACTTTTAGTTAATGGGTGGAGTCTTGGTTACTGAGACTAAAAATAAAAGATATGCAAATAGTTTCAGGCAAGCTTTAGGAAACATTTGCTTTGTCTTTTAACCAAGTTTCAAAAGTTAAGGTTCTTTAAAAATAACTACAGCAATTAAAAACAACAACAACAAAAACAGGAGCACTGAGGGCTCAGTGGTTAAGAGCTCGGCTGCTAACCAAAAGCTTGGCAGTTTGAATCCACCAGCTGCTCCTCGGAAACTCTACAGGGCAGTTCAACACTGTCCTATAAAGCCCCTATATGAGTATATAAAATTTCAGTCACTTACTACTTCTACCTTGGTAAATACTTGGACTAACTTTTTAAAATTTGATTTAAAAGGCAGTTATATTTCCTTCCCTTGATTTTATCACCATGTGGGATATAAGGCAAACAATATTTTGGTTCATACAAGTTTTGAATGGAAACCTCCTCAATTCTTATGCTTGTCTAACAGATCAGATAAGTGTTCCTGACTTAAATTATATTTCAGGCAAGCTACAAATAAGGTGCGCTCACAGAATTAATCCATTAATATATTAGTAAAATTTCAGTGTCGCTTTTTTATAGGATTTTAATACCAGTTAGGATTGTGATGTTTTTAATAATATTATTTTAGCACCTCAGGCTAATAATAAATTGAGATATTTAATAGGTGATCTTCAATTAACAACAAAAATATTCTTCAAAAAATTAAAAATGAATAGTGCAAAGATAGAAAAAGTACTTGCCAGCACACATTTTTTTCTTACGTTCTCTTGTCTATATGTAAATCATTTGTTCTTCATAACATTAAAATTGAGGGTAAAATCCAAGCATTAAAAACAGAGTCTTACAGTATGCTTGGTAAGATTAATTATATTTTAAAAGGTAAAGTTTAAAACTTACGTGTTATGACCTATCATTATTTATTTTATTGGTGCATTGGGTAAGAGTTTTGCTGCTAACCAAAAGGTTGGCATTTCGAATCCACCAGCTGCTCCTTGGAAACCCTGTGGGGGCAGTTCTACTCTGTCCTATAGGGTCGCTATGAGTCAGAATTCACTGGACGGCAATAGGTTTTTTTTTTTTTTTTTTTTTTAGTGTATGTTATTAAAATACTTACAAATAAAGTATATTACAAGATATTTTATAAGTTTGTGGATAAGAGCTAGAAGAGAGCTGTTGACTCAAAATAAAGATGTCATTGAGTATTGTTTTCTGCTGTTCTATACATGCCAAGGTTTTTGTCCCAACTGATCTGAATGTGTACTCCCAAAAGGAACAGTCACTTCAATTTGTTGTGTTGCTCTGTGCATTTTATAACCATGTTGTTGTTAGTTGTCATCAAGTCAGCTCAACTCAAGGTGACCTTATGTATAACTGAACGAAATGTTGCCTGGTCCAGTGCTGTCTTCATAATCATTGCCATGTTTGAGTCCATTGTTGTGGCTATTGTGTTGATCCATCTCATTGAGGGTTACCCTCATTTTTGCTGACCCTCTACCAAACATAATGTCATTTTCTAGAAGCTGATCTTTCCTGATGGTGTGTCCAAAGTAAGCAAGTTAAAATCTCACCATCCTTGCTTCTAAGGGGCATTCTAGTTGCATTTACAACCATAGAGCTAAACAATTAGAATAGTAAGGGGTTCCTCATATTCAGAGAAGCTGAAGATCCTGAGGTTAGTTACGTTATATTTTAAATATAAAAAGTATGTGTACACTCATTATTAACTCAGCCAAGACTGTCTTATTTTTGTTCTTAGACATCTGTGCTGTTATCTGACATCTTTTTCTCAGGTTGCTTTTATCCAGGATCAGGCCAATAAAGTGTCTTAGGTGTCTGTCTTAAGAAAGGTAGCTGTACAGATAGCAGAGGGAGTCACAGGGGACTGGTAGGGAAAGAAAAGTGCCGGCTCCTAATTTTGTCTCTAAAGACCAATAAGGTGTCTTTTACACTCAAACCATTTTGGGTGCTACCTAGACAGCCAGTTAATAACACCTAAGTCTTGCTCCCTCTCCTTCTAATCCACATCAATGGCACTCAGAAACAATGGGTTGGTGCTAGAAATATCTACTGAAGATTGGAATGCTCCATATTTTCTAAATTAGTTCAACAGTAGTGTATTGACTGCGCTGCTTATTGGACTCAGAACATGGGGAATGTTATCAACTTATAAAGAGAAGTGTCATTGATATGTATATTATTCGGTGACCATATCCCATTTCATGATCAATAGACGTATACTTATATTCACGTACATACCATTTCAGAATCATTAGAAATATACTTTGGACTTGTTATCAGGAGGTACCAGTCTCTGGAGAAGGACATCATGCTTGGTAAAGTAGAGGGTCAGCAAAAAAGAGGAGACCCAAAACGAGATGGATTGACACAGTGGCTGCAGCAATAGGCTCAAATATAGCAACGATTGTGAGGATGGCACATGACTGGGCAGCGTTTTGTTCTGTTGTCCATGGGGTTGCTATGAGCTGGAACTGACTCCACAGCACCTAACAGCAACAACAGAAACATACTTATATTCATACTTCTGTCAGTTCAGAGTAGGAGAAAAATGTAGAACAGAGTTCAAATTCACGTAAATAAACCAGACGTAATGGTCTGACAGAGACTGGAGGAATCCCCCAAACTATGGCCCCTGGATGCTCTGTTAACCCAGAACTGAAACCATTCCCGAAGCCCACTCTTCAGACAAGATTAGACAGGACTATAAAACCAAAAACAATACACGTGAGGAATGTGCTTCTTAGTTCAATCAGATATACGAGACCAAAATGGGCAGCTCCTGTCCAAAAGCAGAATGAGAAGGCAGCAAGGGACAGACACTGGTCGAATGGACACAGGGAACCCCAGTGTGGAAAGGGGGAATGTGCCGTCACATTGTGGGGATTGCAACCAATGTCACAAAACAATATGTGTATAAATTTTTGAATGAGAAATTAAAAAAAAAAAAGAAAAGGTTAAACTGAAAAACTGTCAGTTGGCATCAGTGGTGACTTACATTTTACAGAATGAATTGCAATACACTGGAAATTCATATTGTCCATAATATGTTGGTCCCTTCAAGGTAATCATCAATTGAGACATTTGTTAGAAACAAATAACTCAAAACACCATTAACAGTTTGTTATGCAGTTTTAATAGTCAATTTGCAAATTGGGCAGCACATTATTTACTGAGTAAATCAATGCTCTAATTGGAAATTTGAAGGCACTATATATATAAGTTCATCAAGAACTTTGAACAAAGAAATTTTGATTGGTTGATGAGTATGTCAGAATAGCAGCTGGTGGCTTCAAACTGCCAACCTTTTGGTTAGTAGCCAAGCTCTTAACCACTGAACCCCACCAGAGCTCCAGTATATGCTTAAATGTTATCAAAGTTTAAATATAAACCTTGCTAAGACCATCACAAGATCAGTGAGCAATGGTTCCAAGACCGCTGGAGTCTTGGAAACAGGACATGTTCATTAATCTGTCTTCTGAGAGAATAAGTTTCAAGTGTTTCAGTGAGCGTGACCACCTAGATACAATTATGTGAAACAAGACAAGCTACTTTTAAAGGTTAGAGTTTAAAGCATAGCTACAGGCATTAAAAAATTATATATATATCTATGATTATACAGGAGCCCTGGCGACTCAGTAGCTAAGAGCTACTAAGTGCTAGCCAAAAGACGGGCAGTTCCAATCCACTATCCGCTACTTGGAAACCCTATGGGGCAATTTTACTCTGTCCTGTAGGGTCACTATGAGTGGAATTGACTCCACCGCAACAAGTTTGATTTTTGGGGGGTTACGATCACACAGGGAGCCCTGGCAGCAAAGCAGTTAAGTCGGCGGTTTGAACCAGCCTCTCCACAGGAGAAGGATGTGGAAGTTGGCTTCGGTAAAGATTATAGCCTTGGAAATCCTATTGGGCAGTTCTCTGTCCTATAGGATCACTATGAGTTGCAATGGAGTTGATGACAACAGGTAATGATTATACAGCACATAGGTTTCTAGCGTTTAATAAGATGACCTTTAGTGTCATGGGTAAAAAGAATTCTCTCTGTTCTCAGAAAGCAAAATTTATAATTTTATTTCATACCTTGGATTAGGAACAGTAATCGCATTTGCTTATATTTCACACTAGAAGATTCTGATTTCCTCCATTCTGGTATTGTAAGTTACTAGAACAAATTGATGAGAGTCATTGAGTCTTACCATGAACAGGTTTCTGCTCTCTCCTCATACTTGTGTAAAGATGCCTGCCTGGTACAGGTCAGAAACTAAGTTTCTGGTAGAAAAATCAAAGAAACGAAAGTCTTGGAAAGGACTATACCAGGAATTCATAACTATTTATACTATAGGGAAAAGATTCACAGTACTATATTCTATTTAAATTTTAAGAAATAGGACATTAAGATCCAGCTATTCCTATATTCCTACTCACTCTCCAGAAGAAGTTACTACCCTCTAATCCCTTTTTATGCTTTTTTCCCATGTTTTCTGCTTTACTAAATATGTATGTATCCAAAACAATATAGAGTTTTGTGTTTTTAAGTGTACAGAAATGAAATCATATTAGATGAATTATTCTGTGACTTGCTGTTTTTCATTCAAAGATTAGAAGCATGGGGATACCACCCTAATCTGACGCATCATTCGTTCATTCCATTCATTGAACAAACATGACTCCAGCCGCAGACAGCCATGCAGCTCCTGACATTGGCTGAGTCCTGGGGAGAGAATGGAATTCGGAGCCAAGTACAGGATGGCCACAGTGGCCTATGCCGCTCTTTGCATTCTGAACCCCTGTGAAAGGAATATTTCAGGCCAGGAATGTATGAATTCTGCCTCTAAGGAGTGGGGACTAGTGCGAGGCCAGGCCGAGAAGATGGCGGCAGCTAGAGAGCTCAGCCACAGAGAGGGGGCGTGGTGGGCCTCAAGTGTCGCAGTGCACAGCCAGTTTGCGAAGGAGGAGTTTGCGTCCCTGTGTTCGTATGCTTTTCACCCTACCCTCACTCTGCGCCCTGATACTCGTGGCCATTCTCTCCCGATGGATTCCACTTCTAAGTCAACTCGGTGTTCTTAGAGGGCCCCGGTAGCGCAGTGGTTAAGAGCTCAGTTGTGAAGCAAAAGGTCAGCAGTTCGAATCTTGGTTTTTCTTTTTTTTTTTTTAGAGGACAGGGTTGGAGATGGAGAGTGAGGGAAGCTCTATATCAGTGTGCAGATGATGGTAGAACAGTGAATTTCATTTTAGAACGTGCCAATTTAAAAGTTAGACTACCGGGTGAGGGTAACGATGCGAGGTTGGGGCAGAGGAAAGAGGCGGGGCAGAAACCAAAAACTACCCAGCAGGAAAGAGGTTACTGCAGATCATAGTTGAGGGTTCGTTATTTTTCAACGATTAAAACAGTAAAGTGCCTCAGAAAGCCCCAAAGCCACACCGAGTAAAGGAACTTTCGTGAATGGCAGACCCTGGTCCACCACCTGCCCGCGGGTAACTCCCCCCGACTAAGCAGGAGGAGAAATGGCTGCAAGAGGAGATGGTGGGAAGGGGAAGGGGGAGCGAGGAGAGACGGCATCACGTGTCGCTTCATTCTTCATTTCGATTGGTGGAGGGACATCTCCGCGTGTCTGGAAGATCGGATCTCGTTTTTCTCCAGGCTGCCCTTTAAGTTTTACTATCTTGAGAATAGCAGGCTGTAACCACCTAGAATTTGAGTTGTCGTTCCTGGTAGAAAATACTTTGCTGAACCAAAACACTTTAAAGTGGACCCTGAGAATAAGAAACACGGGGACACAACCCTAATCTGAGGCATCATTCGTTCATTCCATCTTTATTTATTCACTGAACAAACATGACTGAGAACTTCTCTCTCGTACCAGGCACGACCGAAGCACAACACTGTCTGTAAGGGCGTCCTCTAAGGTGGGGACCAGAGAGAGGGAAAAGAGTCAGTACGCCCTAGGCAGTGGACTGCTCTGTCTTGTCAACACAGAAGCTCTAGAATTGTCTCCAAAACACCCTGCGTCTCTTAATAATCAATCATTGACCCATGGTTGAGTCATAAAACCTTAGTTCCAGAAAAATCTCAAAAACAGTTATAGTATTTGTTCTTGATTAAGCTTGAGTCGCAGTTTGAAGCAACAATTAAATGTCAGATCGCTGCCGCAAGTAACCGGTTATAATTTGGAGAGGTTTCATGCCCACCCCATCCCCGCGCCCTGGGCAGTCTGAATTCACCTGGAGATCCTGCCTGTGACAATGATCCCATAAAGTGGGTTGGGGCAGATTAACTTCCCCAGGAAACTATCTTAGCCCTTATTTCCATGAGGAAAAGCGAGTTACCGAGGTTTAAACTTGTTTCTTTGAGTCCTGTGTCTTTGCCTGGGGCGGGAAGTAGCGACGCTGTGGTGCTGTAATCAAGACGTTTTCATCGCTTCTTAGTAGTAGAGAAATGTTCCCTAAAAAGCCACAAAGGCCCCACTGGGATTCGAACCCAGGATCTCCTGTTTACAAGACAGGCGCTTTGACCAACTAAGCCATGGAGCCAAGTAATACGTTGGGTTCTAACAGTATCTTTTATTTACTTTCTAATGATAAAGGTTTCGCTATTCTAGTCAATATTTTCTTTGTGTGTGGGTTTTCTTTTTAATATACTATTAAAATTGTTTAACAGGAATCCGATTTCAACTTCTTACCAATCATTGTAGTACGTACTTGGAAGGATCTTGAAAAGACTTAGAAACAATCTACCACTGAGATGCTTAAGACCCCCACTCCTTTTTCTTACCTATCAGAAAAGGGCCACCGAGGTCCTCATTTCTCTCTCAGTGCCTTCATTCCTAGTGTCCCACGAGATTCCTGCCCTCACGACCCTCCAGCCCCAGAGAGCCATGCAGCTCCAGCTAAGTCCTAGGGAGAGAATGGGATTCGGCGACAAGTGCATGATAGCCACAGTGGCCTATGGAGGAATCCTGCCCTTTGAGTTCTGAATCCCTGTGAAGGGAATATTTGAGGCGGGGAATGTATGGATTCCTGCGAGCTGACCTCTTCGGGGTGTATTCACCCTACCCTTAATTTCCAACTTCATCCCTTGTACAGAGCCGATGGCAGAATCTTTTTTTTTTTTTTAATCATCTTTAAACTTTAGAAAATCTTTACTAAATATATATTTAAACTCTAATTTATCATTTTCATGCTAAAACCTTCTCTCCTTATTGTCCCAATGATTAGGAGAGGACTCCTTACCCAAGTCAGTTAACATATAAAAAGGGAATATTTTCAGAATTAGACATGGGAAGATGTCTCCCCCGAACACACAAACACCTTTAAAACAACAACAACAATAATAATAATAAACTTTTAAAGTGATCCCTGGTGTGGGTTTTCTTTATATTTTTACCAGATAATATCTCGAATTTATGTTGTTCAGTTTTTCACACTTTTAAAACTTTTCATAAAGTCTTTTTTTTTAATGAATGGAATAATACTTCTGTATTTTTCTGCAATTTGGCTTTTTCTTTCAACATTATATTCTTAAAAGTAATCTATGTTAATGTGTGTAACTGTAGGTCACTCATTTTTAAAGTCAACGTTATTGACGTATGATTTATGTACAATAAAAGGCACCCATTTTAATTATATAGTTCAATGAGTTTTGGTTATCTGTACGTAACATTTTTTACTAGTTAAGCTAAACTTGTTTGGTTTTAAGAAGACTTCCAGAACATTCTTGGTTTAAGGTTTAAAGATGATCTCAGGGCAATAGTTTCAGGGGTTCATCCAACCTTCATGGCTCCAGGATGTCTGGAGTCCATGAGAATTTGAAATTCTGTTCTACATTCCCCTCCCCCCGCTTTTGATCAGGCTTCTTCTATGGAATTTTTGATCAAAATATATTCAGTAAATGGTCCAGTTCTGGTCTCTTGGCAAATAAGGCAGTTGTTCGTGGAGTCAATTAGCCACATATTCCATACCCTCCTCCTATTCCTGACTCTCCTTGCCCCTCTGTTGTTCCTGGTGAATAGAGATCAATTGTTGTGCCTTGGATGGCCATTTGCAAGGTTTTAAGATCCCGTGCACTATGCATTGAACTAGGAGGTAGAACAGAGGCACTAAACATTTTCTTAGGCCAATTAACTGGGATGTCCCATGAAACCATGACCCTAAACGTCCAAACCAAGAAACAAAATCACATAAGGTTTCTGGGTGTACATAATCAGCGTCAGCAGCTACTCTTTCTTTTTTTTTTTTGGTCATTGTTGTAAATATAACTGTCTCAGTTATCTAGTGCTGCTATAACAGAAATACCACAAGTGGATGGCTTTAACAAACAGGTGTTTATTCTCTCACAGATAGGGGGCTAAAAGTCTGAATTCAGGGTGCCAGCTTCCAGGGAAGGCTTTCTTTCTCTGTCAGTTCTGGGGGAAAGTCCTTGTAATCAATTTTCCCTGGTGTAGGAGCTTGTCAGCGCAGGGACCCTAGGTCCAAAGGTTGCGCTCTCCTCCCGGTGCTTCCTTCTTGGTGGCATGAGTTCCCTCTCCTCTCTGCTTGATTCTCTCTTTTATATCTCAAAAGAGATTGACTCAAAATACAATTTAATCCTGTAGATTGAGTCCTGCCTCCGGTCTTACCTTATTAACATCATAGAGGTTAGGATTTATAACACGTAGGGCAGTCACATCAGATCACAAAATGGTGGATAACCACACAATACTGGGAATCATGGCCTAGTCAAGTTGATACACATTTTTGGGGGACACAATTCAATCCACAAAATATCTATCACACAACTTCTGCCAATTCAACTTTTTACAGGTGTACAATTTATTGACAACAATTACAATCATCTGCTGTGCAAATCTATCCTTAATTAACACGATATTTCATCACTGTTGACCCACCCCTCTTTCCCCCTTCCTATCACCCTTGGTACCCACTAATAAACTTTGTTCTCTATACATTTGTCTTTTTATATAAGTGGAGTCATACAATCTTTGTCCTTTTGTGAGTGACTGATTTCACTCAATATCATGTCTTCCAGCTCCGTCCATATTGCAGCATGTATCAAGACTTCATTTCTCCCACTGGTTGAGTAGTATTTCATTGTATGTATGTATGTACCACATTTTGTTTATCCATTCATCTGTTGATGGGCATTTAAGTTGTTTCCACCCTTTGGCTGTTGTGAGCAGTGCTGCAATGAACATTGGTGTTTGAGTCTCTGCTTTCAAGTCTTTTGGGTATATACTTAGGAGTGGAATTGCTGGGTCATACGGTAGTTCTATTTTCTTTTTTTTTGAGGAACTGCCACACTGTTTTCCACAACAGTTGTACCATTTTGCATTCCCACCAGCAATGGGTAAGAGTTCCAATTTCCCCACATCCTTGCCAACATTTGTTATTGTCTTAGTTATCTAGTGCTGCTATAACACTAATAACACAAGTTGATGGCTTTAACAAACAGAAATTTATTCTCTCACAGTCTAGGAGACTAGAAGTCGAAACTCAGGGCCCCAGCTCCAGGGGAAGACTTTCTCTCTGTCAGTTCTTGGGACAGGTCCTTGTTATCAATCTTCCCCTGGGTCTAGGAGCTTCTTAGCACAGGGACCCTGGGTCCAAAGGATGAGCTCCACTCCTGGCTCTTCTTTCTTGTTGGTAATGAGGTCCTTCTCCTCTCTGCTCATTTCTCTCTTTTATATCTCAAAAGAGATTGACTCAAGATACAGCCTAATCCTGTAGATTGTGTCCTGCCTCACTAAGATAACTGCCTCTAATTCTGCCTCATTAACATCATAGAAGTTAGGATTTACAACAAATAGGATAACTATATCAGATGACAAAATGGTGGACAATCACACAATACTGGGAATCATGGCCTAGCCAAGTTGGCACACAGTTTTGGGAGACACAATTCAGTCCATA
>NW_004444116.1:1831203-1832562 GCF_000243295.1 Trichechus manatus latirostris
TTTCCTGTCCCCTCCTGCCTTCTAGTCCTTGTCCCTGGACAGCTGTGCCTCATTAGTCCTGTTTTGTTTTATGAGGCTGTCCAGTCCCTGGCTGAATGGTGAACTTCTGGAGTGACTTCACCACTGAGCTAAAAGGGGGTCCGGGGGCCATACTCTCCGGGTGTCTCCCATCTGTCAGGCCAGTAAATCTGGTCTTTTTTCTGTGACTTAGAACTTTGCTCTACATCCTTTTCCAGCTCTGTCCAGGACCCTCTATTGTGATCCCGGTCAGAGCAGTCAGTGGTGGTAGCCAGGCACCATCTAGCTGTATTGGACTCAATATGCTGGAGGCTGTGGTAGCTGTGGTCCATTAGTCCTTTGGACTAATCTTTTCCTTGTATCTTCTTCTCTTCATTCTCCCTTGCTCCCAAAGGGGTGAGACCAGTGGAGTATCTTAGATGGCTGCTCACAGGCTTTTAAGACCCCAGACACTACTCACCAAAGTAGAATGTAGACTATTGTCTTCATAAACTGTGTTATGCCAATTGAGCTAGATGTTCCCCAAGACCATGGACCCCACAGCCCTCCACCCAGCAATTCAGTCCCTCAGGGAGTTGGGATGTGTCTACGGAGCTTCCATGACCTTTCCTAGTACAAGTTGTGCTGGCTTCCCCAGTACTGTGTACTGTCATACCCTTCACCAAAGTTACCACTTATCTATTGTCTATTTAGTCCCCCGCCATC
Organism: Trichechus manatus latirostris; assembly: GCF_000243295.1. Taxonomy (NCBI): domain Eukaryota; kingdom Metazoa; phylum Chordata; class Mammalia; order Sirenia; family Trichechidae; genus Trichechus; species Trichechus manatus. The sequence goes on from NW_004444116.1 coordinate 1,831,927, forward strand.
CCTCATAACCAACAAAGAGTATTTCTTTTTGTGTGTAAACTTTTACATGAGTTTTTACAGTAGAGGTCTCATTCAATATTTATCCTTTTGTGATTGATTTATTTCATTCAGCATAATGTCCTCCAGTTTCATCCATGTTATGAGATGCTTCACAGATTCATCATTGGCCTTTATCTTTGCATAAAAGTCCATTGTGTATATGTACCATAGTTTGTTTATCTATTCATCTGTTGATGGGCATCTAGGTTGTTTCGATCTTTTTGCTATTGTGAACAGTGCTGCAATGAATACGAGTGTGCATATGTCTGTTCGTGTGACAGTTCTTATTTCTCTAGGATATATTCCTAGGAGTGGGATTGCATTTTGTAGTGCTTTTTTTTTTTTGTGGTGCTGACGTTTTCTTTGCTCCTCTTCCTCTCCTGTGCTGAATTCCTTTTGTTTGTGAATTTTTTTCATTTCTTCTGTTTTTGTAGGTTTTGTTTTTACTGAGACTTTATGTTTTTCTTTTTCTTTTGATGAGTAGGTTTGTTAACTTTCTTTGTGGTTACCTTGGAATTTACCCTTATCTTCCTAGTTTTGAACCAGTCTATTATTACTTAGTATCGCCTTGCCTTCCTCTCCATTAGAAGGTTCTAT
>NW_004444116.1:1836127-1895074 GCF_000243295.1 Trichechus manatus latirostris
TGTTAACCAATGTCATAAAACAACGTGTACTACTGTTTCATGAGAAACTATTTGTTTTGTAAGCTTTCACCTGAAGTACATTAAAAGAAAAAAAAAAAGAAACAACAACAACAAAAAAAAGAGAGTAACATATATGTGGAGACTTCGTTAGATTTTACATTTTACATATATAAAATAAAGTTATTTTCAGCTTTGAAAAATTAAAAAAAAAATCAGAACAGAACAAATCAGAGCAAACAAACAAACAGAAAAGCCCCCGGGGTCCTACCAGTGTAGCGGCACCTGCGGGGAAGCGGTTTCACAGTCAAGCGGTGTTTTGCAGACTTTCGGGAAGAAGCAAAGATGGCGCACAGAGCCAGGTATTTGAGAGAAAGGAGGGGGAGGTGGTGAGAGGTAAGGAAGAAATCTAAAGTACCAGAAAAAGGCAACACTAGCAGCCAACAAAAGGCACTTGGAGCCGGCCAGTGTGGGTGAGTGGAATCCAAGGGACACAAGGGTGCTTCCCAGCCAAGAGACTGTGACTGCAGGAAGCAGAGCAGGCTAAGTGGGGGTGAAGAAGGGTAGGGGGTGGGAAAGCCTGTATCACTGGTTACCAGTTGTTCTGTCTTCTGCTGGAAGCTCTGTGAAGCTGCTTTCGCATACCCCCTGTTCTCTGATCTCCGATAGGAGTCCAAGATGGCAGATCTGTGCTGTGGAAGCTGATAGAGGACCTCTGCATGTATCTCTCCTCGCTGTGTGTTCTCAGTCAGTTTCTTATTCCATTCGGTGCTTGGCTGAGTTCTTTCTCTCTTCATTTGAATGCGTTGGATTTCAGGATTGATGTGTGACTCTGTTTGACTTTGTTTTTCTGCTCTTTGCTGCAGAGGGATGGCATGGTGCTTCTGACTATAGCATCATGCTGCCCCTCTTTTCACTTTTTTGGTAAAGTCTTTTGATGAACAAAAGTTTTTAATTTTTATGCAGTCCCATTTATTTATTTTGTCTTTTGCTGTTTGTGTTTTGTTATTATACTAGATAATCCATTGTTAAACCCTAGGCCTGACAGCATTGCCTCTGCTTTTTCTTCTAAGAATTTTATGGTTTTCATTTGCATATTTAGGTCCTTAATCCATTTTCAATCTGCTTTTGAGGATGGTGTGAGGCATGGATCCTGGTTCATTTTCTGCATGCGGAAATCCAATTTTCCCAGCATCATTTATTGAAGAGACTCTTCTTTCCCCATCGAATGGACTTAGCACCCTTGTCAAAAATCAGTTGACCATAGATGTGTGGGTTTATATCTGGACTCTCAATTCTATTCCATTGGTCTATGTGTCTATTGTTATACCAGTACCAGTCTTTTTGTTTGTTTTTTAAATTTTATTGTTTTAGGTGATAATTTACAGTGCAAAGTAGTTTCTCATTCAAAAATTTTAACACAAATTATTATGTGACATTGGTTGCAAACCCTGCAATGTGTCAGCACTCTCCCCCTTTCCCTTTACAGCCCGGTTCTCTGTGTCCATCAGTCTGGTTTTGTTGTCCCTTCCTGCCTACTCCTCTTTGATTTGGGCAGGTGTTACCTATTTGGTCTCGTACACTTGATTGAACTAAGAAGCATGTTCCTCACATGTGTTATTGTTTGTTTTATAGGCCTGCCTAATCTTTGGCTGTGCAGTGACTTTGGGAGTGCCTTCAGTTCTGAGTTAGTAGGGTGTCCGGGGGCCATAGTCCTGGGGGTTCCTCCAGTCTCTGTCAGATCAGTAAGTTTAGTCTTTTTATTCGTGAATTTGAATTTTGTTCTACATTTTTCTCTTATTGTGTCCCAAACCTTCTATTGTGATCCCCGTCAAAGTGGTTGGTGGTCTGGTAGTTGAGCAGCGTCTAGTTCTTCTGGACTCAGGCTGGTGGAGGCTGCGGTTCATGTGGTCCGCTAGTCCTTTGGACTAATATTTTCCTTGTGTCTTTGGTTTTCTTCATTGATCACTCATTTTTACTACTGTATTCTAGTTGTTGAATAAGTATAGTATGAATTATTTACTCATTCTCCTGTGAATGGATATTTGTTTGTTTGTTTTTTTCAGTTCAGTCTTTTATAAACATTGATGTTATGAACTTTCAATTATATGGCTCCTAGAGATGCTCAGAAGATTGTAGGGCATGCACATCTTCAACTTTACTAAACCCGAAAAGCAAACCCATTGTTGTCAACTCAATTCCAACTTATAGCTTCCCTATAGGATGTCTGAGGCTGTAACCTTTATGAAAACAGATTGCCATGTCTTTCACCTGAGGAGCGGCTGGTGTGTTTGAACCTCCCACCTTTTCGTCAGCAGCTAAGCTCTTAACCACTGCACCACCAGGACTCTCTTCAACTTTACTAAACCCACTGTCCTTGAGTCGATTCTGACTCATAGCAACCTATGGGACAGAATAGAACTGCCCCACAGAGTTTCCAAGTCTGTAAATCTTTACAGAAGCAGACTGCCACATCTTTGTCCAGACGAGCGGCTGGTGGTTTCCAAGCGCTGACCTTTCTGGTTAGCATGCACCACCCGGGCTGCTTTTACTAGATAATGTCAAATTGTTTTCCAAAGTGGTTGTACCAATATGCATATAAAATCCCCAATGTAGGAGTTATAGTTGATCCACACTTTTGTCTACACTTGATATTTTAAGTTGGGCTTTTCTGGTTGTTGTAAAACAGTATTTCATTGTAATCTAAACATGCATTTCCATGATTACAAACTATTTAGAGTACATTTTTATAGGTCTGCTGGCCATTCAGGTTTTCTCTTCTTTGAAGTGCCTGTTGTATTAATTTTTCTATTTAGTTGCTTATATATTTTATCATTGGCTTGCAGTAGTTCTTTATATTTGGATAATAATCCTTTGTCAAGTATATGTGTTGCAGATATATGCTCCTAGTTTTTGCTTAGTTATTTCACAATTTATGGTGTCAGGTTTGCATCCTTTCACCATACTTATTGAATCTGTATACTGAGTGAATAATCTGAGAAGCTGGACTATATGAAGAAGAACAGGGCATCAGGAATACAGGAAGACAAATTAACAACCTGTGATATGCAGATGACACAACCTTGCTTGCTGAAAGTAAAGAGGACTTGAAGCGCTTACTGATGAAGATCAAAGTCCACAGCCTTTAGTATGGATTACTCCTCAACATTAAGAAAACAAAAATCCTCACAATTGGACCAATAAGCAACATCATGATAAATGGAGAAAAGATTGAAGTTTTCAAGGATTTCATTTGACTTGGATCCACAATCAACACCCATGGAAGTAGCAGTCAGAAAATCAAATGACATATTGCATAGGGCAAGTCTGCTGCAAAAGACCTCTCTGAAGTGTTAAAAAGCAAAGATGTGACTTGGAGGACTAAGGTGTGCCTGACCCAAGCCATGATATTTTCAGTCGCCTCGTATGTATGTGAAAGCTTGACAATGAATAAGGAAGACTGGAGAAGAATTGATGCCTTTGAATTATGGTGTTGGTGAAAGATATTGAATATACTTGGTAAACTAAATATGCTTGGTAAAGCAGAGGGTCAGCGAAAAAGAAGAAGACCCTTGATGAAATGGATTGACACAGCTGGCTGCAACAATGGGCTCAAACATAACAACGATTGTGAGGATGGCGCAGGACTGGGCAGTGTTTCAATCTGTTGTACATAGGGTCGCTATGAGTTGGAAACTACTTGACAGCACCTAACAACAATAACTACATGATAAGCAAAAGTGAATAATTTTAATGTAGCTAGATTTATTAATTATTTATGGTTTGCATTTTGGCATTTTAAGAAATAATTTCTTTCTTCAAATTCAGAAAGAGATTCTCCCGTATTTTCTTCAAAACTTTTGTAGCTTTGCCTTTCACATTTAATATATTTAGAAAATTTTGTTTTCTTCAAAATGGATAATCATTTTTTTTCTTTTCCCCATGAAGTAGCAATAGTTCTGCCATATATCAAGTTTCCATATATCCATAGGCTCCCTATTCTATTCCAATGGTTTATTTGTCTATCTCTGCCTTAATACCATCCTATCTTAAGAACTATAGCTTTATAATAAGCTTTGATACAGTACGAGTTTTCTCATCTCTTTTTTTTTTATGTTTCTTAGTAAGTCTTGACTCTTTGCTCATATATATAAATTTTAGACACAATTGAACACTACATGAAAACTCTATCAGTATCTTCAATAGCATTGTGAACTGGCACCTCTCTATTATTAAGCCTTTCAAATATGTCCACATCCTTTTATCCCAACTACCATTTCTGCAGCTCAGGCCATTATTATTAATCTATTTCATTACGAAATCATCCTTGGTCTCCTGCCTCCAGCACTCCAATCTATTTTCCACACTGTAGCCAGAAAAATCTTGCTAAAATGTACTTTAGGTCACCCTCTGCTTACCTTCGCTTCTGTGACTTCCTAATGTCTCCAGGATTAAAGCCAAATTCCTCAATTTGATTTATCTTTCTGAACTGATTTCTGTTCACCTGTTGCGTCGTTACCTCTGGCCACCTTTTCCCAACCTACAGAACCCTGCATTCCTCTGTCCTACTGCCATTCCTTTTTTTTTTTAAATTGTACTTTAGATGAAGGTTTACAGAACAAATAATAGTTTAGTTAGTACACATATTGTTTTATGACAATGGTTAACAACCCCATGACATGTCAACACTGTTCCTTCTCAACCTTGGGTTCCCTATTACCAGCTTTCCTGTCCTCTCCTGTCTTCTAGTCCTTGTCCCTGGGCTGTTGTGCCCCATTAGTCTCATTTTGTTTTATGTGGCTGTCTAATCTTTGGCTGAAGGGTGGACCTCGGGAGTGACTTCATACTGAGCTAAAAGGGTATTTGGGGGCCATACTCTCGGGGGTTTCTCCAATCTCTATTAGGCCAGCAAGTCTTGTCTTTTTTTGTGAGTTAGAATTTTGTTCTACATTTTTCTCCAGCTCTGTCTGGGACCCTCTGTTGTGATCTGTCAGAGCAGTCAGTGGTGGTAGCCCAGCACCATCTAGTTGTACTGGACTCAGTCTGGTGGAGACCATGGTAGTTGAAGTCCATTAGTCCTTTGGACTAATCTTTCCCTTGTATCTTGTTTTCTTCATTCTCCCTTGCTCCCAAAGGGGTGAGACCAGTGGAGTATCTTAGATGGCTTCTCACAGGCTTTTAAAACCCCAGACACTACTTACCAAGGTAGAATGTAGAACATTTTCTTTATAAACTGTGTTATGCTAATTGAGCTAGATGTTACCCGAGACCATGGTCCCCACAGCCTTCTGCCCAGCAGTGGTCCCTCAGGGGTTTCGATGTGTCTACAGAGCTTCCATGACCTTTCCTTGTACTAGTTGTGCTGGCTTCCCCAGTATTGTGTTCTGTCTTACCCTTCACCAAAGTTACCACTTATCTATTGTCTATTTAGTATTTCCTTCCCCCAACCCTCCCATCCCTCATAACAAAGATTATTTCTTTTTGTGTGTAAACTTTTTCATGAGTTTTTACAGTAGTGGTCTCATACAATATTTGTCCTTTTGTGACTGACTTATTTCACTCAGCATAATGTCCTCCAGTTTCATCCATGTTATGAGATGCTTCACAGATTCATCATTGTTCTTTATGGTTGTGTCATACTCCATTGTGTGTATATACCATAGTTTGTTTATCCATTCGTCTGTTGATGGGCATCTAGGTTGTTTCCATCTTTTTGCTATTGTGAACAATGTTGCAATAAACATGGGTGTGTGTGTCTATTCGTGTAACGGCTCTTATTTCTCTAGGATATATTCCCAGGAGTGAGGTTGCTGGATCATATGGTATTTCTATTTCTAGCTTTCTAAGGAAGCATCATATCATTTTCCAAAACGGTTGTGTCATTTTGCATTCCCACCAGCAGCGCATGAGAGTTCCGATCTCCCCGCAGCCTCTCCAATATTTGTTATTTCCAGTTTTTTTGATTCATGCCAGTAATGCAGGGGTGAGATGGTATCTCATTGTGGTTTTAATTTGCATTTCTCCAATGGCTAGTGATCGCGAGAATTTCCTTATGTGTCTGTGGGTGGAATGTCTTCTTTGTGAAGTGTCTGTTCATTTCCTTTGCCCATTTTTTACAATTGTATTGTACTGCCATTCTGAGTTCACCTTTTGTTCCTCTAATTAAATGAGAGAAGGTTCTTCAGGCAGGAAAATGATAATTTGGAACTTTTGCCCTCCCAAAGATGCAAAAGAGATTTCAGCCAGAAAATTGCATTTAAATCCTAAGATAAAGCACAACACTGAAAATGACTTTGCATTGTTTCAAAGTCCAAGCCTCTGAGGCAGAGATACAGTAGAATCACAAACTCTTAAAACTCATACAGTCCATAAACAGTCCCTTTCTTTTTCCCTTTTTATATTGTTTAATGAGCCCATGGTTTAATTGATTAAAATAACTATAGTTATCTTAATCTTAATGACAAGTTGACTGTAAATTCAATTTAACACAAGTATATCAGAATACAGAAAATATAGTGTAATCTTTGAACAAGTAAATGAATATCTCATTTCCTCATCTAGTAATTTCTAATTGTATAGTGTTTGGAATTTTCACAATATTTTTTCTATCTTGGTGAACATTGGAAAAGACATTCCGGAAGTAATCATTTAGGAAATCCCAGGAAGGGTACAAACTGGGCTTAAGAGTTGCCATCCAATTATCAAAGTTCCTAACAGATTCACTATGTAAAGTGCACAGCCACAGGGGAGAAGGGAGCTCTTCCTAACAGGGATGCCTTTAGCACCTCACCTAGGAGTCTTTTAGGTCTCTGAAATATTCCAAGGTGCCATTGTTATTGTTGTTAGGTGCCGTCAAGTCAGTTCTGACTCATGGTGACCCTATGTGCAACAGAAAGAAACACTGCTGGGACCTGTGCCATCCTCACAATTGTTATTATGCTTGAGCCCATTGTTACAGCCACTGTGTCAGTCTGTCTCATCAAGGGTCTTCCTCTTATTTGCTGACCTTCTACTTTACCAAGCATGATGTCCGTCTCCAGGGACTGTTCCCTTCTAATAACATGTCCAAAATATGTGAGGCAAGTCTCACCATCCTTGCTTCTAAGCTGTGTTCTGGCTGTACTTCTTCCAAGACAGATTTGTTCATTCTTCTGACAGTCAGTGATATATTCAATACTCTTCGCCTACACCATAATTCCAAGGCATGAATTCTTCTTCCATCTTCCTTATTCATTGTCCAGCTTTCGCATTCATATGAGTCGATTGAAAGTATCATAGCTTGGGTCAGGTCTACCTTAGTCCTTAAAGTAATCTCTTTGCTTTTTAACACTTTAAAAAGGTCTTTTGCAGCAGATTTGCCCAGTGCAACGTGTCTTTTGATTTCTTGACTGCTGCTCCCTTGGGTGTTGATTGTGGATCCAAGTCAAATGAAATCCTTGAAGACTTCAATCTTTTTTCCATTTATCATGATGTTGCTTATAGGTCCAATTGTGAGGATTTTTGTTTTCTTTATGTTGAGGTATAATCCATACTGAAAGCTGTAGTCTTTGATCTTCATCAGTAAGTGCTTCAAGTTCTCTTTACTTTCAGCAAGCAAGGTTGTATCATTTGCATATCACAGGTTGTTAATGAGTCTTCCTCCAACGTTGATGCCCTGTTCTTCATATAGTCCAGCTTCTCGGATTATTTGCTCAGCATACAGATTGAGTAAGTATAGTGAAAAGATACAACCCCGACACACACCTTTCTTGACTTTAAACCATGCAGTAGCTCCTTGTTCTGTTCAAACGACTGCCTCTTCGTCTATGTACAGATTCCTCATGAGCACAATTAAGTGTTCTGGAATTCCCATTCTTTGCAATGTTATTCATAATTTGTTATGATCTACACAGTTGAATGCCTTTGCATAGTCAATAAAACACAGGTAAACATCTTTCTGACATTTGCTGCTTTCAGCTAAGATCCATTTGATATCAGCAATTATATCCCTTGTTCCACATCCTCTTCTGAATCTGGCTTGAATTTCTGGCAGATCCCTGTTGATGTACTGCTGTAACCACTTTTGAAGGATCTTCAGCAAAATTTTACTTGCATGTAATATTAGTGATATTGTTCGATAATTTTTGCATTCTTTCGGATCACCTTTGGTGTGGGCATAAATATGGATCTCTTCCAGTCCGTTGGCCAGGTAGCTGTCTTCCAAATTTCTTGGCATAGACAAGTGAGCACCTCCAGCTCTGCATCCATTTGTTGAAACATCTCAATTGGTATTCTGTCAACTCCTGGAGCCTTGTTTTTTGCCAATGCTTTCAGGACAGCTTGGACTTCTTCCTTTAGTACCATCAGTTCTTGATCATATGCTACCTCCTGAAATGGTTGAATGTTGATCAGTTCTTTTTTGGTACAGTAATTGTGTATTCCTTCCATCTTCTTTTCATGCTTCCTGCATCTTTTAATATTTTCCTTGTAGAATCCTTCAATATTGCAACTCGAGGCTTGAATTTTTTCTTCAGTTCTTTCAGCTTGAGAAATGCCAAGCATTTGCTTCTCTTTTGGTTTTCTAACTCCAGGTCTTTGCACATTTTATTATAAAACTTTACTTTGTCTTCTCAAGCTGCCCTTTGAATTCTCCTGTTCAGCTCTTTTACTTCATCATTTCTTCTTTTTGCTTTAGCAACTCTATGTTCAAAAGCAACTTTCAGAGTTTCTTCTGATATCCATTTTGGTCTTTTCTTTCTTTCCTTTCTTTGTAATGACCTCTTGCTTTCTTCTTGTATGATGTCCTTCCACAATTCATTTGGTCTTCGGTCATTAGTGTTCAGTGTGTCAAATCTATTCTTGAGATGGTCTCTAAATTCAGTTGGGATATACTCAAGGTCATGCTTTGGCTCTTGTGGACTTGTTCTAATTTTCTTCAACTTGAACTTGCATATGAGCAATTGATGGTCTGTTCCACATCAGCCCCTGGCTTTGTTCTGATTGATGATATTGAGCTTCTCCATTGTCTCTTTCCACAGATGTAGTCAATTTGATTCCTGTGTATTCCATCTGGTGAGGTCCACACATGTAGCCGCCGTTTATGTTGTTGAGAAAAGATATTTGCTATGAAGAAGTCATTGGTCTTGCAAAACTCTATTGTATGATCTCTGGCATCGTTTCTATCACCACAGCCACATTTTCCAACTACCAGTCCTTCTTCTTTGTTTCCATCTTTCGCATTCCAATTGCCAGCAATTATCAATGCATCTTGACTGCATGTTTCATAAAAATCTTCAATTTCTTCATCTTTAGCCTTAGTGGTTGGTGCATAAATTTGGATAATAGTCATATTAACTGGACTTCCTGAAGGTGTATGGATATTATCCTATCACTGACAGTGTTGTACTTCAGGTTAGATATTGAAATGTTGTTTTTGACGATGAATGCAACACCATTCCTCTTCAGTTTGTCATTCCTGGCATAGTAGACTATATTATTGTCTTATTAAAAATGGCCAATACCAGTCCATTTCAGCTCACTAATGCCTAGGATGTTGATGTTTATGCTTTCCATTTCATATTTGATGATTTCCAATATTCCTAGATTCCTATTTCACACATTCCACGTTCCGATTATTAATGGATGTTTGCAGCTGTTTCTTCTCATTTTGAGTCATGCCACATCAGCAGATGAAGGTCCCAAAAGCTTGATTCCTTCCACACCATTAAAGTCGACTCTACTTTGAGGAGGCAGCTCTTCCACAGTTGTATTTTGAGTGCCTTCCAACCCGAGGGGCTCATCTTCTGGCACTATATCAAACAATGTTCCACAGCTATTCATAAGGTTTTCACTGGCTAATATTTTCAGAAGTAGACCACCAGGTCCTTCTTCCTAGTCTGTTTTAGTCTGGAAGCTCAACTGAAGCCTGTCCACCTGGGTGACCCTGCTGGTTTTTGAAATACTGGTGGCATAGCTTCCAGCATCCCAGCCACATACTAGCCACCACAGTAAGGCAAACTGACAGATGTGTGGGGTCCAAGGTGCTAGCCAACTCAAAATAGGGGTCTCCACAGGCCCAGGGATTGACTGTACCACTAGCGTTCCTCAAGTCCTCCCTTCCTGCCCTCTTCCTTCTGCCACAAAACCCCACACTGCTTTCTTCTGTCTTAAGCTTGTCACCACCAGAACTAAGGAAGAAGAGGTGCTCCAACCCAGGCAAGTCTGGGGTAGGATGTATGGAGGATCACTGGGTATAAAGTTGTGCAGACCATCTGGCCCCTTAGCTGCAACTCCCACTTCTATCTTGTTTCCCCCAAACCCAGACCTAACTATGACAATAAAACTTGCCAGAAGCCCGAGGTTAGTACAAAGACTCCAAAATATGTGTGTTGGGAGAGATAGTTGGACTTGCAGAAGATCAGTCTGCATACCCACTAATTGGAGTGGCAAAGATATGCAAGTTTCCTGTGTATTAGGGAACACCAAGGAATGTAATCAATTCTGAGCCCTCCTCCAGTGCCTCACTCAAGAAAACTATACACCAGCAGAGAACTCCCCGATAAAAGACTTGGAGTGTTTATAGCTGTTAGAAGCTGAAGAAGGTGAAAGAGGTTAAGCTAAAGGTTAAATTATACAATTATATACAAACTGGAAGTGTAAATCAGGTAACTTGCCCTCTGACTTGCCCTAGAATTCTGGCTTTCTCTTGAGGAACGTGAGAATTCTTCAGAGATCTTTGTGGGGACTTACCACTGTATAACTTCAGTTTAACCTCTTTCAGAAACACTTCCTTCAGCTATTAAATAGCAAAAAGCATGTACACTAAGCCAATAAAACAAACAAGGAGAAGGGAAGGAAAGAAAGACTAATATTCCGAAGTGTGAAAAATGTAAAGTAATTCAATCTCCCAGTACTAAATCTTGCAGCAAAAATATGTAGGCACCTAATTCAATTATCTAAGGCTTCACACCAAAAATCTTGTTCAGAGTACTCTAATTCTGTTCTCAGATATCCAATACTTTAGAATTCTCAGAGGAAAAGTAATAGAATTTAGTTCTTTTTAGAAATATACTCTTAATGTCCCTCTCAGTTTGTTTTCTCCAAGACCACTTTAAGTATTTATAGAAGTAAATATGAAATCATCGTATATGTTGCTTTTTAAAATTAAAAATGGGAAAATGCAAATACTTTATGCAATCAGTAAAACAAATCGTAGATTAAATTTTGAAAATCCCTTAATTCTAAAAGATCAAATAGGAAAGAGGGCATGTAAACTGTGGTGGGAGGAAATAAACCACTGTTTTCCAGATCTATCCACCACAAGATTTTTGAAAACCTGTAAAATTTTATGAAAACAAACAATAAAATATAATCCAACTGAGGTTTCAGGACTGAATGTGAAAAATAGTTCATCCACTTTCAAAGGTTTTGGGGGTCCAATTCATTAAAAGTTTTCTTTTTTTAATCAAAAGGCTAAACTATTAGTGACATTTTGTATCACTAAATATATTTTCCTTCCTCAACTTTCAATGTTATCTTTCTTTGGAAAGAAGCACTTACTGGATGTTGCTTCCCTGTCTAGCAAAACTGTCATTTTCTTCAAGGATCCAGGCATGTTATACCCTAAAGAAAATGCCTTCTGCTAGTAGTCTGTTTTCAGTCATTCTAAGTAGTTACACAGGCATGAGACCAGATATGTGTGGCATTTTTTATGAATTACATCCAAACAATAACAAAGATTGAGGTACCAATAATATCTAATCTTGTCATACAGAATCTTAAAGGCAGTCAGCTTTAACAAGGTCTAAGAAACTTCACCTGACAAATTTTTCACTGTGGTCCTATCCCCCTACCTGAATGAATCCAGAATTTATCATTATAAATCCAAAGCCATAAAACCATTACAAGAAATGTGTTTCTCCCATCTCACCTAATTACACATGTCTAATCGTGCAACTACCAAACCAACTTAACATCCACTTCCAACCTAACGTTACAATGTGGTTCAGCTTAATAAGTTTAACATCTTATTGCTCCCCTCCCTTGCATTTGAATTCTAATTCCATTCCATGAATTCACTTCTCTTCACTGATCTAATCTGCCACTTCAAAGAAATTATACCCCATTCTGAAGTCATCCTACAATCTTAACCCCCTAATGAAATATAATAAAAAAGACATACAAAATACAAGACCAAATTTTTAATATTAGAATCAACAGATTTAAAATTATGTTTTAATAAATATAACAAATGTAACAGGGAAAAATAAAAAGAATTATAAAAACTTTACACATTCTTCATTGAAAGTGTACATATAGGCAATTTATATAAAGAATTGCTATTAATTATACTCATAACTTTTCATAGTTCCATTAATTTTAACTAAACAGAGAGTTAAAAGTGAAATAGCAAATTCCTCACAGTAAGTGTCTATATGCATATTTTGGATACTTTATATATCAATATTTAAAGTTTTTAATGTGACAAATGAGCTTGCTTTTTGCTTGTTAATTTGTCTAATCGCGGTTGAATTGATGACAGTGCTACTCGCAGGGGATAATGGATATTTAAACTGTTTCTGTGTTTTGTTTTAATAACACTTAAAGTCGAGAAACCAGTTTCACAGAGGTATGTTGAGGGGAACAGAAGAAGAGATTTTAAAGCAATCTCAGCAAGCTCAGGATACTCATTTTTAACTTTTATCCAGAATGAAGCAAGTGATGCTGTATTTTCAAAATTCATCTTCAATCCTTCATCAGTAGCCAGCTTCAACAACTTATTCTGTAGGGTTACAGTTAAATTTAGATTATTTTTTGATGAAAGAAATGGATTTTGGATCCATGAATTTCCTGTGCGTGGATCTTCTTTTGATGGAAAATAAAATTCAAAACATTCTAACAAATTTGTTAGATGTTCATTGACAACTTTTCGAAGATGTACAATGTCAAGATCATTACCTACTTCACTGATAATTGTTGTTAAATTATGGAACATGTCATAACAGTCTGTAGAAACTCTGTTTTTCCACATTTCTAACTTTTGTTTTTGTCCTTCAATTTTATCTGCCATTGAAAAGCATGTTGCATTCTTTCCTTGCATGGAAGCATTAAGATCATTAAAAATGCTGAAGATATCAGACAAGTAAGCAAGTCTGGCTGTCCAATTCACATCTTTAAAAAGTTGGGACCAAATTGGTTTCTTGCTTTGCAGAAACACTAAGAGTTCATTTCGTAATTCAAACATTCTTGACAAAACTTTCCCCCGTGATAACCACCGTATCTCAGCATGCAGTAACAGTTGCTTATGATCAGTTTCCATATTATCACATAATAAAGAGAATAACCTTGAATTTAACGCATTAGCCTTTACGTAATTCACAATTTTTACTATGTCGGTAAGTACACTGTTTAGTTCAGCTGATATTTTTTTCATAGCAAGACTTTCTTGATGAATGAAGCAGTGGGTTGTTTTACATTCTGGTGCAAGCTCCTTAATATGGGTAACTATCTCAGAATGTTTTCCTGTCATTGAAGCTGCACCGTCAGAACATACTCCTACACAAAACTTAAATTCCAAACCACATTTATTGACAATGTAGTTCTTCACAGCTTCATACAGTTCTGAGCTAGTTGTGTTTGTAGGCAAAGTGGCTGAAAAAAAGAATTCTTCCTTTATATCATTGTCATGTTCGAACCTCACATACACTAAAAGAATTACCATGTTAGCAATATCTCTGCATTCATCAAGTTGCAAAGAAAAGTACTTTGCTAGCTTTATTTGTTCTATGAGTTGGTCTTCCATATCATTAGCCAGTTCCTGAATACGTCGAGCTATGGTGTCATTGGAAAGTGGTACTTGAGCTACTTTTTTTGCTGCAGATTCACCCAACATTTCCAAGCAAACTTCTTTGATGCAGTCTTTCACTAATGTTTCGGCAATTGTGTACGGTGTTTTAGATTTAGCAACTGGAAGTGCTACTTTATAAGAAGCCCGCAAAGCACTAATGTTTATATGTGAAACATTGAACACCTGCTTTGGTTGGCTTTTTAATTCACTGCTTTTTCTTTCAAAGAATTCTTTTGGTTGTGAACTTATTTCTTTATGTTTTGAATATAAATGCCGCTTAAGTTTTGATGGTTTCATTGCTTCATTAGCCAGTATATCTCCACAAATAATACACTGTGGTTTCAGCACTTCACCATCAATTACTGCTATAAAACCAAACTCAATATACGAGGGATCATACTTCCGAGTAAAACTAGTATGCACTCTCTTGGTTTTCATTTCTTGAGAATGACTTCCATTGTTACCATTTCTTTTCCTACTACTGCTGTCTTCAGAAAAGGTGGGTCTCTTCTTGACAAAAAACTCCAGCGAAGCTTGTTTCGCCATCTGTAAATTAGGATTAAAAATAAATAGTACAAAATACATATTTTACTTCCCTCCTTTGGCTAATAAGATTAGTTACAAATTAAAAACTAGGCTTAATTAAAAACTTAAAAATGATTGTAAAATTAAATTATAAAAGTAAGTAAATGCCCACAATCCCTCAGACTTTTATATACTTTGGTTATAGCTGACAAACTAATTGTAAAATATCACACATTGTAATGTGATCCTACTGTGCATGTCTAGTGTTCCACTCTCACCACATACAACTCACCTTAAGAGTTCAACAACACCCAAACTGGCCTATACTTTGTTCAGCAAGATGAGTTCATTGATTATGGATATTGCAGCAATGTCAAATTGTTATAAATGTTTCTAGACACTCTCAGTTTTGATACTTATCTCATTATGGACTGGTAAAAACAATTTGCAGACCAGCACTAGTCTGCAGTTCACACTTTGAATAGCATTGGCCTAAATCATGTGTAACCTCCATATTTTAAAACTGTGACCTGAACACCCATTAGCTCTGCCTTATAAAGCCTACTGATTTAAAATCACTTTGGCCTTATCTCCTGCTCTCCATTTAAATCCCAAAACTGAACTCTTTCTCACCACAAGTCCAATTTTTACCTCCCACTCCCACCTGAATATGTCTTTACTTAATCCAAAATGCCCTTTCTTGGCTTACCTCCCCGCCTAAATTCATGCACAATTGAAACAAAACCAAAATCAAAAAAAACAAACCCGTTGCCATAGATTCCCACTCGTAGACACCCTACAGGATAGAGTAGACACCCTACAGGATAGAGCAGAACTGCCCCATAAGGTTTCCAAGGAGCAGCTGGTGGATTTGAGCCTATGACCTTTTGGTTAGCAGATGAGCTCTTAACCACTTTGCCACCAGGGCTCCAACTGAAGCAAAGGAACATTAAATTCATCTGTTCCCAAATTACTTTTTTGTGGAAACACAGAATCACATACCATTTATCCCTGGATCCTAGCTTTCTCATTACCCTAAGAGATGCCTTACACCAGAAAGGAGTAAAAGAGCTACTGTTCATTACCCCAGAACAATAAATAAGACAGCATTCAAGGTTATAGTTTCCAACTCGGAGAAAAGAAGGCATCCAAAATAATAGCCTTTCTTTGGAGGAAATATATTCACGGTGGTCATAATTGTGTTTTAGCATACCACGTCAAACTTGTACCAATAATTCTCACTCATAATGATCACAGTAAAGTGTAATGAGGCTCTTCTCCTGTTTTGATCTATAGCAGATATTCAAACTCTTACCCAATCTCCTACATTTCCTGTTGAAAACGGTGTCTCTGAAGGCTTTAGCATTTTGGATGGTTGAACAGCCAAACTTCTTTGAGTCTCATCATGTTTCCTTTTCATTGTAGTCGTCTTATAACAAAGACTACAAGTTATTCTGTGGCCATAGCCATGAGTCTCACTTTGAGAGGGCACTCCACAGTTTGTGTGGACATTTCCATCACATGATATACAACTATTAGCATCTGTGCATTCTTTTTCACAAACTACACAAGATAAAAATCTTGGTCTACTTTCAGGAGGGTTTTTTTCCGTCACCTTAGGAGTAATAAAAAGACTCTCTTCAATATCACTATTATCTGTTCCAGTCTCAATGTTTTCTTCATACTGGGGTCTTAGAGTATTTTCTAACTCTTTGTCAGCTTGTTCTAATCCATCTTCTGTGTTCAGGCTGGCAACAAGTTCTTCAGTTAACTGAGAATGTGACAGGCCCAGTTTTGCTTCAGGGCTAACTGTACCTTCACATGGAGTCTGTTGCATGTCTCTGTGATAGGGTTGATTTTGGATCATCTGAATGAACCACAAAAATTCAGCCCAGTGTGATGAGCTGTTAGCTTGCATCCAAGAGATAATCCTATTTTGGATATCCACATTAGTTTTCTCCATAGAATTTTGGCTTCGGCAGGTCCAAGGGTTCCCATGGACAATTTTCAACTCAGGCCAAATATTACTGAGTTCGCTAACAATCTGGCTTGAAAATTCCCTCCCATTGTCAGATTGTAAGACACTAGGTGCTCCAATAATTGTAAAAATATCTAAAAGGGCATGTGCAACTTCCTTGGGCCTTTCAGATTTTAATGACCTCAAAAAACTTAGCTTTTTACGGAGGTCTTGATAATGCATAATAAATTTATACTCTCCATCAGGATTCAACTGCATGTCTATAAGATCCACTTGGCATCTTGAGCTAACTTCCTTAATTGGCTGTGATGTTAAAATTTTCTTGGGTTTTGAATTTTTCTGTTGGCATGGTTTGCAGAGTGTCAGGTATAGCATGATAACTTCTTTTGTGATATTCTTATATTTCGCTTGTAATTCTTTTTCCATGCGGGTACGTCCTCCATGTCCAATACTGAGATGTGTATCATGTAGAATGTCAAATAAATCTTCACTGTGTAAATAATATCGTATTTTACCTGTTTCCCCATTTACAGCCTCAATCAGCTTCTCATTTCCTTGGACAAGGATCACATCAAATCTAGCCAAGCGACGGTAGTCAACTGATTCCTTTTTTGCCTTAGCTTTAGCCTCTTTCACTTCCCTTATCAGTTGACAGTACTTTGCTTTAGAAAATATCTTAGTGTTATTACTTTTGTTTTCCAGTAACACTGCTAAGCTTCTGAAGAACTTTTCCCTCATGTTTTGTGGATCAATTTCTGCTTCATTAGCATCTAAGTTACTGAGGTTATCATCACCCACACTTCGGGGCATCATGGAAAGCCATGAAAATGACCCTAAAATATAAAGGAAAAAATAAATGAGGATATTTGAGAATGTAATTTAAAATACAGATATTGCCCCAAAACCACTACAGCTTGGGGTGGAAGTGGGGGCTATGGATATGCAATTTTGGTTAGGGTGTCCAATCTTGGATGAATGAAGGGAGGGTGAGTAAAGAACTCTATCCAGAAACAAAAATTTCTGATACAGTAAAGCCAGGAAGTGGCTTTCCATAGCAGTATCTGGAGTCAGCCTTAAACTTTTATGTAAAATAGGAAGCAAATTAATGTTATTATTTTCTTTATTAACTGGATAAGAACTTTTTTTTTTTTTTTTTTTGCTAGAGGAGCCTGCAAAAAACACACCAAACCTGTTGCCATGGAGTTGAGTCTGACTCATAGTGACCCTATAGGACAGAGTAGAACTGCTCCCTATGGTTTCCAAGGAGCGGCTGGTAGATTCAAACTGCCAACCTTTTGTTTAGCAGCCTTATCACTGAACCACTGCACCACCAGGACTCCAGCAGCCTCAGCAACATGTTAATAGATTTTTTAAAAAGTCTCAGATTGCACCACATTTTCTGTTTCCGTCAGGTTAGTTGTTATATCAACATTTGAAGTTTAAGTCCCAATATAATATATTAGTTCTCTTTTGGGGCTCATGAAGCCACAGAGCCAACACAAATACCCACATTACTAATTTCAGTAAGGGAGGGGTAGCATAGGAGCCTGAACTAGTGAAAAATCTCTGATTTAATAAAGCATATTAAAAGAAATGTTTAGAATATTCATAATAACAGAAATACTTAGAATAATTCAAATTTTGCTTACTAAATCTTAAGAAAATCACTTTGATATAATAGAAAATAATAATTTTGAATTAGCACATCCCCTCCAGACAATCTTACAGCTGCTTATAAAAACTACTTTTTCTCAAGTTAACCCTACCAATTTACATCCCAAATACTGAATTAGTAATGTAAAAATTTATATCATTCTCAAATGTTCATAATTTCTGAAACTAGACTCAAATTAGTGATATGTTACTGTGTGTTTTGGCCTCACTTTAACTCTCAGCTGTTCCATTAAGACTTCCTTGATCATTTAATTTAAGCTCACACTGAGTTCACCTTTCCTGATAAACATAATCTATTCATAACACAAATTAGCACCGTAGCACTTTATCTTACTATTTTGTGTATAGATCTAACAAGATTATAAGTTTCTAAAGAAGCAGGAATCACTTATTTCCCCAGTATCTTTCATTACCTAACACTTTACTGTGTGCAAAGGTGTTCAATACAAATTTGTTGACTAACTTCATAATTGAAGATGACAATACTCACAGTAAGTGCTATCTCAAAATGCAAATGAAAAGACCATTATATCAATAGTATTTCTTTCTATACTGATTCATTTTGTGCAACACCTGTTTTAATCTATTTTCAGTGGATTATTTATCCTTCACTGATGTTTGTCATAATTGTAAACTCCTAGTGAGCACAGAATGTATCTGTGTAACTTCCTCAATTGCCTAGTACAGAGCAGCAAGGTGTGTAGAAAATGATTTTGAGAGTGATGAGATAAAATGGTTTGAATAAGGAATGATAGATAAAAGGAAAAGTGGTGGGAAGTAGCAATAAGGACTATGAGCAGAAAAGGAAGGTAAACAGGATGAATTTGGGGGAGGAAAGGAATGTAAAGGGAATGATAAGTGAGAACCAGGAGAATGTGAATTCCAGAAGTTAGTAGAACCAATATTAATAGATCTAGGATGAGCAGGGAGTAGGGAATTGCTAGGGGTATAAGAGGAAAAGAAAATTGTATCCATTACCATTATACCTTCTTTGGAAAAGAAAGCTACTCCAGAAGCAAGCCAGCCTGTGTGCTTGCCTCCACTACACAACATTATACTGGTTACAGACTTCAGAATGCTAATGAACAGACTTCAGAAATTCCACTTTCTTCAGTAGAATTTCTAATTTTTCAACAGTCATTACATGACAAAAACTGGGGGCAGAGGGATAGAAATGTAGCATATAGCTAGAGTGACAAGAGCTCAACATTTACATACAGAGGCATCTCTGATTTATCCACAGTACTTAACTCCGTTACAAAATAGCCATGGATAATCTTGTGTTCAACTATTTTTGACATTGTTCAACCAAAAAACCAAACACATTGCTGTTGAGTCGATTCCGACTCATAGCAACCCCGTGTGTTTCAGAGTAGAACGTGACTGCTTGTCACTGTAGGGTCACTATGAGTCACTGTAGGGTCACTATGAGTTGGAATTGACTTTTTGGCAATGGGTTTGGTTTTGGTTGTTTTAATATCATTACACTTCACTGGTTGACTTTTCCCTCAGCTATATGCAACAGAAGCTGAAATGAAATGAGGTTTGATAATTCGTCAATTACTAGATCATTCCCTCCCCCAATTTTCATCCTCTTTCCAGGGATTAAATTATCCTCACCATTATCCTGAAGTAGATATGGCTCTGGAGATTCACATTCCATTCTGTTCTCCATAGGATGGAGCTGGGTACCTAAGGACTTCTTTGCAATATCCAGAGGGGTCATTTCTTCCATAGGAACTTCCTGCCCATGTGTGCCTTGTGGAACCTGGGGACAAATAGGTACATTTGGGAATCAATATAAGTAATCACTTCACAAACCATAGCTAAACTTCAAAACCACAAAAAGTCCTGACTCCACTGAAATAGAAGGTAAGAAGAAAAAAAAAAAAACAAAACAGTCCTCACTGAATTCTGAAGAGGAGTGCAAGACAACATAAGAAGAGAAATGAGAAATGCTAGGACTAATAAAGCCAGAGACATACAACAGAAACTGTTTCCATCAGACAGGAGTTGATAAGCATCCCTGTGATTTCAGTCTGGGGCGGGGGGTGTGGGGGGAAAGCAGTAGAAATACACTAAAGGAATCTTTCCTAAATTGTAATAATTTAATATATATATAAGTTTCATATAAGTTTCAGTGTAAGCAGTTAAAAGTAAATATTTTGGGGGAAAATACAACTTATCTAAGAGAGGCAAGCAAGCAGTTAAACCAAGGGAGGAACTGGACAGCTGTTTTAGACCGACTGTGAAAAACATTAACACAGTGTGTTACGGATGAAAAAGCCAATCAAGTTGGTTAATTGTGTAAGGTAGGAAAGAAAACACTATCCTCTCCTTACACTAATCATCTAGTATATGGTTTATAATTAAATTTCCCAATTGTCCCCAAAATTTATTTTATGATTTGCTTGTTTTTTTAAGCCATGATCCAATTAGTGTTTATGCATTGTTTTTATTGTGTCTCCTTTTTTTTAAAATCTAAAATAGTTTCCTGCTTTTTTTTTTTTAATTAGATTTTGAAGAGTCAGAACCAGTTGTAATGTAGAATATCCCATATTATGAATTTGTCTGATTGTTTCTTCACAAATAGATTCTGGCCAAATATTTTTAGAAGAACGCTACATAGGAGATGTGTACTTATTGTGTCACATCACAGGGAACAGGATATCAGGTTATTTCATTGATGATAATGATAAATTTGATGATTTGGTTATGGTAGTGACCACCAAAACTATCCATTCTAAAAATACATTTTCCCACTATAATTAATAAATCAGCTATGCAGTAATAATTTGGGGCTATGTGAATATCACATTACCTAATAGTCTTTCCCCCAATAGTTTTGGCATTCATTGATAATCCTTGCCTGAATCAATTTTTACACTGGGTGTAGCAAAATGGTGACTTCCTACTTTTATAATTCCTTCTATATTAGCTAGCAATTTTCTGTAGAGCTTTCCATCCCTCCTCCTTTGTCTGTCTCTCTTTTTGAGTATCACTATAGACTTATTTTATAATCCATTCCATCCTTATTTACCTTGATGCTCAGACTGATGCACAAATTTGGCCCAGAAGGAGCCTCTTCAAGCTGGTTCCTGCATGTTTTCCATATGATTCTACTAGTTTTTAACACATTCATGTTTTCAGGAACAATAACACAAAGCCCACCTTGTATTTTCCCTATTCCAGCCCTGGTTCCAACTACTTTTTCCATGCAGCCCTGATTCCTTTTAGAGGATAATAAAAACCAAAAAACCAAACGCATTGCCATCAAGTCGATTCCAACTCAGAGTGACCATGTAGGACAGAGTAAACTGCCCCATAGGGCTTCCAAGGAGCACCTGGTGGATTTGAACTACCAACCCCTTGGTTAGCAGCCATAGCTCTTAACCACTACATCACTATAATAGTGTTTAATAACAAAGCTTTTGGCTCACTGTTAATGAGGTGTCGTTGCCTCTAGGCCCTTTCATGGATAGAACTGAGAAATATATTTTATAAAATATCATAAGTTCAATTCAATTTCAACACTGTAGGATTTTTCCTCACCTTTCCCCATTTCATGGATCTTTGGTGGCGTAATGGTTAAGAGTTCGGCTGCTAACCAAAAGGTGAACAGTTTGAATCCACCAGCTTCTCTTTGGAAGCCCTAGGGGGCAGTTCTACTCTGTCCTATAGGGTCACTGTAAGTCGGAATCACTATGAGTAGGAATCAACTCTATGGCAATGGGTTAGCCCCATTCCATATTTGTATCTCCCTTCTCTCACACTGAGGGAAAAAAAAAGTTCACAATAATATAAATACATTTACTTATTTGCTCTAACTTACAATAAACACAAAAAAGTTTCAGAATTACAACGCTAAATCTCTGTTGGAGAACACTTTCAACAACATACATACTAAGTGAAATTCAGTATATCTTTGCAGCTTTTTTTTTTTTTTTGTCCATAGGCAGTGTCTTAGTTATCTAGTGCTGCTATAACAGAAATACCACAAGTGGATGGCTTTAACAAAGAGAAATTTATTCTCTCATAGTCTAGAAGGCTAGAAGTCTGAACTCAGGGTGCCAGCTCCAGGGGAAGGCTTTCTCTCTCTGTTCGATCTGGAGGAAGGTCCTTGTCATCAATCTTCCCCTGGTCTAGGAGCTTCTCACTGCAGGGCTCCGGTTGAAAAGGACACAGTCTTCTCCTAGCACTGCTTTCTTGGTGGTATGAAGTCGCTCTGTCTCTCTGCTCCATTCTATTCTCTCTTTTATATCTCAGAAGAGATTGACTCAAAATACAGCCTAATCTTGTAGATTGAGTCCTGCCTCATTAACATCACTGCCTGTAATTCTGCTTCGTCAACATCATATGGGTAGGATTTAAGACACATAGGAAAATAATATCAGATGACAAGATGGTGGACAATCACAAATACTGGGAATTATGGCCTAGCCAAATTGACATATATTTTTGGGGGAGACAATTCAGTCTGTGACAGGTAGTATCCCACTAAGGCTATATAGTCAGAATACTGTATTCAGGTCGCCTGAAATGATTCTTTTCTCTGATTATGTTATTAATTGGATACACAGTCAAGTTCATTTGTTTCTATTTGTGTGTCTTTTTTAAAAATCCTTTTGAATTTAACGTTGTTTTTAAAATACTTAAAACATTTACTTGGGATCAAAAAATCAAAACTTATTTTCTCAGAGAAGTCTTGCTTATAACCATATGCCCTGAATCTTACTCTCACCTACTCCCGTAAGAAATTATTCTTGTTAGTTGATACTTTACCTTGTCTTTATTTTTGCAAAAGTAAGTAAAAATATCATATTTATACACACGTTTGTGTGTATATGTATATATACTTATATATGAGTGTGTGTATATATATACATATTGAATACAAAAATGTGTACATACACTTATTTCTTCTTTTTCATGTGTGTATATATAAAATAACATAAGGATTGTGAGGATGTCGCAGGACCGAGCAGTGTTTCGTTCTGTTTTACATAGGTTCGCTATGAGACGGAACTGACTTAACGGCACCTAACAGCAACAATACATAATAACGGAGCCCCAGTGGTGCGATGAAAGCCTTGGTAGCGTAGTGGTTAAGAGCTACGGAGGTTGGCAGCTCGAATCCACGAGGCGCTCCTTGGGGTAGTCCTACCCTGTCCTGTAAGGTCACCATGAGTAGGAAGCGACTCTACCCCAAAGGTTTTTTTTTTTTTTTTTTTTTAAATATACCAATTTTTTTTTTTTTTTTTTTTTTTTTAAGTGGTGCAGTGGGCCCTGGTGGTGCAGTAGTTCAAGCGATTGAAAGGTCGGTGATTCGGAACCACCAGTGGCTCCTCAGAAGACAGTTGGTAGAAATTTACAGTCTTGGAAACCCTATGAGGTCACTATGAGTTGGAACCGGCTTGATGGCAGTGGGTGGGTATATATAAAATAATATGTGAAAATAAATCAGGAATGCCTTGTATGTAAATATACAAAATATGTATATAGTAGTTCCTTTCTTTCTTTAATCTGGAAATAATTTCATACCAGTTCGTGGAGCTCCTCCTCATTCTTTTTTGTGTTTGGGTAGTACTGCCTTATATTGATGCACCATAGTTTATTCAACCACTTTTCTACAGATGGGCCTTTAGGTTGTTTATAGTATTTGCTGTTACAAGTAATGCTATATTGAAAAACTACGTCTGTGTTATTTCTTATTTATACACATGTATTTTCAAAGTAAATTCCCAGAAGTGGTATTGTTGAGTCAAAAAGTAAACACATAAAGAGCTTTGTTGAATGATGCCCAAAATACTCTGTAGGAGTCGTACCATTTTGTTCTCCCACCAGCAGTGTAACAGAGGACCTGTTTTCCCACAGTCAGGCCAACAGACTGTTTTCAAGCTTTTGAATTTTTGCCAATCTTGTAGGTGACAAATGGGACTTCAGTGTTGTTTTAATTTGCTCTTATGATTGACATTGAGTACTTTTTCATATATTTAAAAGCCATCTGTTTATATTTCTGAAAACTGCTCATGTCTCTTAAGCGTTTTAACTGCATTTCTGTTAAGGAGATTAGATTTTATCCATGATAGATTTTGCAAATATTTTAATCGACATTATTTTAACTC
This sequence comes from Trichechus manatus latirostris, assembly GCF_000243295.1. Lineage (NCBI taxonomy): Eukaryota > Metazoa > Chordata > Mammalia > Sirenia > Trichechidae > Trichechus > Trichechus manatus. Next base: position 1,860,252 of record NW_004444116.1, read on the forward strand.
TACTTGTGGATTCTCCCCCCCATTTTTTAATCTAGAAAAATTTATTATTATCTTGACATTACTTCTAAATTTTGAGTAATGATTAGAAAGACTTGCCTCACACTCAGATTTTAAAAGAAGTCATTTATGCTTTCTCCTAGTACCTGTATGGTTAAAATTTTATGTATTGATCTCTGACACATTTGAAGTTTATTCTGGTATATGGAATAAGGTATGAATCTAATTTATTTCTTTTCAAAATGGCTATCCTTTGTTCCCAACACCTTTTATTTTATTTAAAAGTCCATCTTTGCACTCAGTGGTTTGAGATGGCACATTTAGTATACTAAATTTCCATATGTTCTTAGGTCTGCTTTTGTACTTTCTGTTTCACCAATTCATCTATTCATGTGCCAGTAGCACAGTTTTACTTTAAAAGATTTTATGATACGTTAATATCTAGTAGGGCTATCCCCTCTTCTTTACTCTTAAAAGTTTTTCCTAGCTATTCTTTCATGTTTATTTTCACATAGAAATAAAATTTGTGTGTTTTAACCCTTTTCTTCTCATAACTAAGAAATGAGGTTTGTTTTTCCTGAAACAGTGGGAAGAAATTAATTTTCTGTTACCTTCAGTTTTGGGTTCTAAGCAGCACAGATATCTGCTTCAGCTATGGATCAAACTATAATATAGCAACACCTCATTAAGTTATTACCTAATACAGTAATTCCCTTAGAATTAATTTCAATGGACAATAGCTAGTTTGCTGTGTTCTTCAGCTTCCTTGTGTTCTGCTTACTTACTTTTTATGGTAGCTATCAACGGCAGGTGATTTCTCCTAGACCCTTATTTTACAAAAGATATGGTTAAATAAGGGAGAGGGAAAAGAGAGGGCAACAATGGTCACAAATAAGCTTACATGGCAGCAACACTCAAAATAATTTATTACAGCTGACTTTGAAAGGTTGTTGGTATTGATGTTAGGTGCCAACCAGTTGGTTCTGACTCATAGTAACTCTATGTACAACAGAACGAAACACTTCCTGGTCCTGTGCCATCCTCACAATCATTGCTGTTTGAGCCCATTGTTGCAGCTACTGTGTCAATTCATATTGTCGAGGGGCTTCCTCTTTTTCGCTGACCCTCTACTCTACCAAGCATGATGTCCTTCTCCAGGGACCAGTCCCTCCTAGAAATATGTCCAAGGTAACTGAGAGGAAGTCTCGCAATCCTCGCTTCTAAGGAACATTCTGACTGTACTTCTTCCAAGACAGATTTGTTTGTTCCTCTGGAAGCCCATGGTATATTCAATATTCTTCATCAAAACCATAATTCAAATATATCAATTCTTCGGTCTTCCTTATTCATTGTCCAGCTTTCGCACGCATATGAGGCAATTGAAAATACCATGGCTTGGGTCAGGTGCACCTTAGTCTTCAAAGTGACATCTTTGCTTTTTAACACTTTAAAGAGGTCTTTTGCAGCAGACTTTGAAAGGTGCTGTTATTTAAATATTCAACATTATCTTTCTATTTTAAATAAAAATCACTTGAAATAGATAGAACTTGAACTGAGACCAGATAATTAATAAGTAAGAGAATGCTTAAAATAAATCACTGCATTTAATATAAAAGTATGTTTACTTCCAAAGTTTCCACATGGCACTGTTTATTACACTGGTGTTCGATTAGGTTCCACTTTTTTGAGAAACCAGAAGAACCAATTTAAATCTCTAGTGTATTCCCTCTTTAAGCATTTGTGTAGGTCAACTTACTAAATCTTTCTAAATTATGGGTCTGTAAATTTGGTTAACTCACCATCCAATATGCATGTTTTTCTGGGCTGAGTCTATTATAGTCTAATATCTGATTGTGCCAAGCTGGGAAATGACAGTCAGTGTACAATAGGAGAATCTTGTAAAAACTCAGGAAGGTGGCTATTGTGGGTTGAACTGTGTCTTCCAAAAACTAATATTGAAGTCCCAAGCCCCAGTATCTGGAATGTGACCTTATTTGGAAATAGGGTCATTGCAGATGTAATCAAGTTAAGATGGGTCAAACTGCTGCCCTTATAAGAAGTGGAGAAGAGACATAGACATGGAGAGGCCATGTGAAGATGAAGACAGAGATTGAAGTGATGCAGCTGTAAACCAAGGAATGCTACAGATTGCCAGCAACTGAGAGTCAAGGAAAGATTCTCCCCTAGAGCCTTCAGAGAGAGAGCACCACCTTGCCAAAACCTTGATTTCAGACTTTTGGCCTCCAGGACTGACATTTCAAGTCAGCCAGTCTGTGGTCATTTGTTATGGCGACCCTAGGAAATTAATACAGTAGCTAACAGCCCGCCATTTAGCAGTTTGTTGGCAAAAACCCTGAGTAGCATCTGGCATCTCCTTCAGTGTCACACTGAATTTGTTATCAACTTACTATAACTTTTCCCACTGTAATAGCATGTCTATTGATAAGTTTTCCTGATGAAGGCTAAAGCATTAATGCCATTAACAACAATAAAAAGTGTGTTACAGTATATTATACTACTCTAGGAGAGACTTCATTGAGTTAAAAAGTCCCTGGGTGAATACAAATGGTTGAGTACTCAGCTGCTAACCAAAAGGTTGGAGGTTTGAGTCTACCCAGAGGCACCTGGAAAGAAAGTCCTAGTGATCTACTTCTAAAAAATCAGCCACTGAAAACCCTATAGAGCACAGTTCTACTCTAACACATATGGGGTCACTATGAGTCAGAATCAACTCGATGACAACTGTTGGTTATTGACTTAAAAACCTTCTACTTATTTCTACATATTTGTTGGTCAATTAAGCAACAGGTAATCTGGGATGTGAGAACATGTTACATAGGAGCCATTCTGAATCTCCACTATTATGAAGTCTAGTGGTCACTTAGTGAAAATAAGTATTCAGCGGCCAATAATCTCCTAAAGCTGCCTTAAGATAATAGTGCCTTTAGGATTAATCACATCTTTTTAGTTAATTCTAATACTATAAACAAGAGTGAGAGCTCCTCAAAAAAAAGCTGTTATGTCCGTGAGAACAGAAATTTTTATTTATATTTACTTAGTATGCAGTGAAAAGAACACAAATAACAGAGTTGGACTCTTTAATTGGAAGCTTTAAGTACTGCACCTCTGGGTCTACCTCTCTGAGTGTGCCACTTAAAGTGGGACTGGTTTGGCCACTTCATATTCCTGCCAAGCTTGCTCTCTTGCAAAAAAGCCTTGTGGAAGCCACACTGCACTCAAGCCAATGACCTCAATAGTTTGCCTTGCCAAATGCTGTTGAGGACAAGCAAAGAAAAATAATTTGGTCTACCACTATGTAAGACCCTAGCATGGAAAACTAGTCAACCCATGCGGTACCATATACATTACTTCCCTACGCTCTAGGTCTAACTTGTAAAATCCAAATGTGAACTCAGTTTGTCCTCTGGTGGGCATTTATGAACATGGTTAATTCTGAAAATTTCCCTCACCAGGTCTTGGCTTTATAGAAATAACTTTTTACTCACATGTAGTATGAATCTGAGTATGCATGTATTCAAGAACCCTAGCCTATCATGCAGGAGACATCACAATAGGATGAGTCTTTTTTCTTAATTTTTTATTGAAGTATTATAAACTTAGTGTCTTAGTTATCTAGTGCTGCTATAACAGAAATAACGCAAGTGGATGGCTATAACAAACAGAAATTTATTCTAAAAACAGTTTAGGAGACTAGAAGTCTAAATTCAAGGTGCCAGCTCCAAGGGAAGGCTTTCTCTCTCCCTCTGCTCTGGGGGAACGTCCTTGTCATCAATCTTCCCCAGACAAAGAGCCTCTCAGTGCAGGGACGTCAGGTCCAAAGGACGTGCTATTCTCCTGGCTCTTGTTTCCTACTGGTAGGAGGTCCCCTAAGTCTCTCTGCTCACTTCTCTCTTTTATATCTCAAAAGAGATTGGTTCAAGATAAAGCCTAATCTTGTAGATTGAGTCCTGCCTCATTAACATAACTACCTCTAATCCTCCATCATTAACATCATAGAGGTAGGACTTACAACACACAGGAAAATCACATTAGATGACAAAATGGTGGACAACCACACAATACTGGGAATCATGGCCTAGCCAAATTGACACGTATTTTTGGGGGACACAATTTAATCCATGACACTTAGGAAAAAGTGCATAACTCATAAGTTGAGAGCTCAGTAACTTATCACAAAGTGAACCAGGTCAAGAAATAGAATTTTATCAGCATTTCATAAGGTTACCTTGTGACTCACCCTCTTCCCCAAAGTAACCACTACTCTACAAGGAAAGAACTTGAACTGAGACCAATTGATAGATTCATTTTGCTTTTTGAACTTTGTATAAACAGAATCATACAATATGTATTCACTTTTTCTGGCTTCTTCTCCTTAACATTATGCTTGTGAGCTTCATCTACATTGTTGAATGTAGCAGTAGTTCATTCATGTTCATTGTTGTATAGTATTCAATTGTATAAGTATACCACAATATATTTATCCATTGCACTCTTAAAGTGCATTTGAGTTGTTTCAAGTTTTCTGCAATTATAAATAATGCTGCTATGAATATTCCCTTACACATCTTTGGGTGTGTTTCTGTTAGGTATATACATGGTAATACATTTGCAGGATCATGATTATATATGGTAGGTGTTTCCAAAGTAGTCATAACAATTTACTCCTTCCAGTAGCACATAAGAGTTCCAGTAACTTGACATCCTCACCAAAATTTGGTCATATCAGCACTTATAATTTTATCCATTCTGGCTGGAATAAAATGGTACCATATTGTTTTAATTTTTCTGATCACTAATAAAATTGAGAATTGTTTTATAATTTTATTGGCCAATTGGTCATCCTTCTTTTGTAAAGTGAGTGTTCAAGTCTTTTGTTGATTTTTCTTTTGGGGTGTCTGTCTTTTTTCTTATTATAGTACTTCATCTATTCAGAAATGAGCTTTTTGTATGTACTTTGTTTTGATCTGGCATAGGGAAAATAAAATCAGTCTGGAAGACTGTATTGTCTGAGAGTAACGATGCTTTCAATGATATCTGGGCTGATGTCAGATTTTCAATGCCCAGCAGTGACAAATTAAGCAATAGAAAACAATTACTATGACAAATTAAAACAAGCCAAGCCTGTAAAATGGGGCGGGGGGGAGCTTTATGTCCATAATGATACTACCAAAGGCGAAGTTACCGTGAAATGAGTACAAAAGGCAATTATAAATCACATATACCACATTTTGCAAATAGTGCGCCCACGTAAATAACACGAACACAAATATGCGAGGAAAAAAAAGAAATGATAAGTTCTCGCATACCACCAATGCATATACTGCACATGCCTAGTGACATTTCCACAAGTGAATTTTGGCCTTATTCACCCTCATTCAAAGGTCCGAAAATGTTACTTTTGATCATATTTGTATAATAAAGTTTTAAGCCATGGTCAAGAAGTCATGGATTGAGTTTGGTAGTACCCCCTGGTAATCAGAAAACAACTGAAACTGTGTGTTTACTCTGGGGGCAGTTTGATGCCAGGGCCTCACAGCGGTGGAGTTCCTTGCAGTAGATCGTCTCCCAGGTAAATCGCACCTAGTTGGTCGCGCCTAGTCTAGGGGAAGGCTCTGCACAGGCTGGTCTCCCGGCGAGCGGAGGCCATTGTCCTCTCGCGCCCAGGTCCCTCAGTGCTGGCCCCAAGTGAAGCCAGGTAGTAGGACCGTGTGGTGTGTGGTGCGTGCTCGCACTGCCCCGACAGCCAGTCACATCGGGTCGTCCAAGCGAGGGACGCTCGACGCCTGGGCAGGCCGCTGCTCCTGGGCCTCTCACGCCCACCCGGCATCCGCGCGGCGCGGCCGCGAGATTCAAAGCGCCCCAGCGCCACAGGGGGCCTGCCAGAGGGCGAGTCGGGAAGCGGTGCTGGCCTGGACTGCTCCAGTGGCCTCTCTGGCCCGGATGCGCAGACTCGTGCACCTCCTGGGCTGGGGCCAGCCTCCCTGGCGACGGCTGCTTCTGGAGCGGAAAAAGTGATTTCTTCCTGCACTGGAAAAAACGGTTTGCCAAGCAGGGAAGGTATCCTGCCGGGGGAGGGGTTGCTTTAGAAACTCGAGGGTACGCTGGTAAGAGTTTGATGCTGGGAACCAAACCTCCAGGTCAACAAGCATCAAGATGAAGACTTAACATTAAATCCGTCGGACAAAAAAAAAAAAAAATATCGGTATAGTGTGCTTATGAAAATAACACGCGAGGGTGTTGGGCGGTATGCAAAAATCATATAACACGCTAGTTATTTGTGTAAAAATATGGTAAGTTCTTCATGTCTTAATAATATTATTTATTGATCAATCCAAATGATAAGGGTCTTGCATCCAAGTTGTGACACAATCCAAATTACCATAAAATACAGTTTATCTGCATGTCCTAATTTATTTAAGCTGCTTGGCTAAAGTTTATCAATTCCCCATCTGTGTATGTTGAAAAGAAAGCTAGGTTAAATAATCAAGGTTTATCCTATAATTGACAATAAAATACGGTCTCAGCTAGTAAAATGCTCTGCTTTAAAATACAGATCAGAAATAATTTTACATTCATCAGCAATATTCATGAAGAGAAATTACTGTTTCTAGTATTGTCATCCTAGTCACCCAAAATTCATTAAGTAAAGAAGTTTCTGAAATGAGTTTAGTGTGCACAGTGAATAGTATTAAAAACCTAAGACACTGTAGAGAAAACTTCCCTGGCCCACCTAAAAAATACTAAGCTGTGACTATTTTAAGTTGAAAGACAACAGCACTGTTGATTTTTTTCTCCCCTCAATTCTATACACTAGTGAATTGGTGGAGAACAAACACTGTCAGAACTGTGAGCTCTAATAATGCAGATTCTCCAGGCAGAAGAAGATCTTCAAATTGTTGAAGGATTTATAAGGTGTCAGAACTTGCTCTGCTGTGTGGCTGGAAAAGGTCCAGGGAAACTGAACCCAAAATTGCACATAAGCCAGAATATTTCAAAAGGGAATACTCAATGACATATGAAGAAATGAATAACATCATGGTAGGATTTAAGGAAAACCTAATTTATGTGTCCTGCTCCCTTTCCCCAAACTGAACACCATGTTATAAATTTACTCCCTCAGACTGTGGGAAGTATATGAGAAATCAAACAAATTTTCTTTTGACAAAATTTATAAAATGGTTAAGCCAGTTCCCTTTGGTAAAAATATTGCCTCTCTAATCTTTAGAATGAGATACCTTATGCAGACTGCTTTGTATTATTATAATAGCATATGTTTCAGTTTGCCCAAATCTTTCTGTAACTGGGGAAAAGCAGGGTCCTGGAGTGAGAGATGTAAAATTTTCTGGGACAGAGTATAACCTGTTGTTTATATTAAGCAATCACATCAATCCTGTGAAGGTGTAAGTATCCCCAGCCCTTAGAGCAACTAAGACATGAAATACAGATCATGGCTCATTGTGATGCATTCCCCACTGTCACCCCCACCTTACCCCCCACATTCACACACATACACCTAGCCTGTTGATTCCTCTACTTTTCCACCAGAGGGACTGATTCAAGGTAGGTAGGCCCGGTCTTGGAAGGAATAGGATGAACTCCACTTCTGCCCGTTCCATAGAAGTTTGAAGGGTGTTTTGGGATGGCAATAACAAATTTCAAAAATGAAATTACTTCAATTGGTTATGACAGTCATTTGTCTTTCACTATATAATCCCTGAGTTTGATAAAAACAAATTACTATTAGGGACTTTTGGATGTAAACTGATGGAATAAATATGGGTGTCTACATTAGAAATGCATATACTTTCCAATAACAGTATGTTAGAACTCTTAACTTATAATGGCTTAAACAAATAGGGGTTCATCCTTGCCACATAACAAGAAGTCCAGAGGAAGGAAGTTGCTGGCATTGGCTCACTTACCTAACAGTTTTGTCAGGGACCCTAGCTTTGTTTGTATTTCTGCTCTGCCATTGTTCATATATTGATATTTACCCTCATGCTTATCATCACTTCCTGTTCATAAGAGGGCTACCACAGCTCCAGGTATCACATTCATATTCAAGAGAGGAAGTGGGAAAAGATGGAAGCAAATAACGTCTGTCCCATTTTACCAAAAAAGTAAAAAGCTTCCCCAGAAACCCCAGAAAAATATGCTTATTTCTCCCTGGCCAAAACTATCCTGCATGGCCAACTCTAGTGCAAGGAAGGCTGGAAAAGTATTTAGTTAGGTAGATTGCCAACATGAATAAAACTAATGTTATATTAGGAAGAAGGAGAGAATAGAAATTGGGTTGGCAGCTAAAAGTGTCTGCCACAAAAGTATTCCCCTTTTCTCAGAAATCATACAAAAACAAGAAAAATGAGAAAAATTTATGAAAACTAGATGTTCATTAAGACTAGAAGATTTCTACAAGCCTGAGCCTTATGAAAAACTATAAAATGTGATCAGGGTATAACTCTGGCATTACCCAGGGAATTTCATCAAAGCCAAGTCCTACCAGTGGCTGCACTTTAAAAACAAAGCTTGAAGAGGAAATTCTAAAGTAACAGGCACATCTCAAGGGGGGAAAAAAAATACTATTTATTTGAAACAAAGGGAAAAGATGTGCTGGACAGAGGTGAGAGATTGCCTGTACAGGCATCTGTGACGTAATATGTGAACTCACGAAAAACCACACTTTCTGCAAAACTGCAATAAAAAAAAATAAATAAGGTTTATGGGGAAAACAGCTTTAAAGGGCAGATTATTTAAAACCTACACAACTTTGTCACCAGGGTACTAATAAAGCTCTAACAATTCTAGTAAAACTACAATGGTTAAAAAAACTTATTAAACCTGCAATAAATAAATATTACAGTAAGTATAGGATTTTACCTTAGAAAGGTGATGGTATATGGTTGGAAAGAGATGTAAGGAAAGGGTGAGGCAAGGGCAGAGTGACATCATCATTACAAATTCAGGTGGAGGTGCATTTGCATGCTTTCCAAGAAATGTAGTGATGGTTCTGGCTCATCATCTTGTATTTGTTTCCTTGACAATGGCTTATAAAAAGATATGCAGTTTTTGCTGTTTTAACATTTTCCTTCTTTCATAAAGAAGCCGCTTATATGGCTCCAAATAGGATCTTATGCCATAAAGTGCAATCCTGCTGCATTCTGCATTGTAGTCATTATCTTCTATCCACTGCAACTGCTTTCCTGTCAGATTTACAGCAGAAGGTAGCTGAGAAGTGAAAAGCTCTTGTGGGGCAGCTTGCTAAACTTCATCATCCTCTTCTTCCACATCTTCCATTTATGCCTCAGCAACTAGCGCTTGTACCTCTTGTGTACAAAGATTCTCTGCATGGTCTTGCAGCAGTTCCTCAATATCCTCACTCCCAACTTCAAATCCAACCTCCTCTGCAACAGCAACACAACTAGCTTTGATTTTGGGGAGCTCTTCAGAAGGTTCAAAGCCTTTACAATCGAACTAAATCAGGGAGAATTTTATGCCACACCCCATGCAAATAGGCTTCTGTAACATCATTCCAGACCTCTACAATAATATCAATTGCAAGTTTCATGTTGAATCGATCCCGGAATTCAAATACTGTTTGGGCATTGTCATTCCCTGTAGCTACAATCAACATCTTGAATGTTTGCCTTAAATAATAAGCTTTAATGGCTGCAATCACACCCTAATCAAGGGACTGGAGTAAAGAAGTTGTATTAGGAGGTAATAAAAAGACTTTGATATTTAAAGAAAGCTCAGCAACTGTTGGAGGATGGCTTGGTGTATTGCTGAGAATTGTAAGAATTAAAAAAAATAAACTTTTCCTCTTACGATATTTTTATAAAATACCTACAAAAACATCACCACCTAGAATATCAGTAAAGATCTGCCCTGCCATCCAGCCTCTCTTGCTACATCTATAGTAGACACCAAGGCTAGTCTTTACAGTTCCTTTTAAAGCTTGTGGGTTGACACAGTGGTAAATCACAACGGGCTTTGGCTTTAAATCTTTGCTGGCATTTGCACCCAGTATCACAGTCAGTTGATCCCTTGTAGCCTTAAACACTAGAGCTTGTGCTTCCTCCTTAGAAACAGAGGCCCTTGAGGGCATTTGCTTCCAATAGAGACTGGTTTCATCAAAATTAAAAATCTGATCCAGCTTATAGTCTTCTTCATCAATCAAATTTCTTAACACTGGAGGAAATGTCTTCACAGTTTCTTCCTCTGCACTCACAGCCTCACCAGAGAGCTCAACATTGTGGAAAGCGTAGCAGTTCGTGAGGCCACTAAACCAGCCACTACTACTTCTGTAGGATTGTCAGGTTTTTTCTTATAGTCTTCATATATTACTAAGGCTTTCTCTTTAATTTTGAGAAAAGTTGCCTTTTGAGAAAGGTTGCCCCTGACTGCTTCTTTGTTTGGTATTCAGTCCATACACCAAGCAAACATTCCATTTCTTCCATTTCCTTATGCCTTGTTCTAACAGACTTTGTAGCACTGGAGTTGTTCCAGCTAGGTAACTTTATCTTCCCAGCATTGTCTCTAATTGAGCATAACATTGACTTCTTTATGCCAGTTGCACAACCAATGTCACAAAGTTCTTTCAAAATGTTCTATAATTTCAAGCTTTTCTTCAATTGTTAAAGCTTTTCTTCTTTTATGCTCACTAGCAGAAATTTTATCACCAGCATGCTTCTGTGGCGCTTGCAAACCCCTTTGCTTGCTCACTTTCTGGAATACAAAAAAGTTTAGCAAAAAGTGCACAAAGATGGGCAGGAACCATACAAATAAACACTTCCAAGACAGAACTTGTAGCCAAACTGAGCCAAGAGAAAGGATGTGGGGATGAATGGGAATTACGTGCAGTACAGTATGTCACCACAACCTGCTGCATTTGGCTATAATCATGTACTTTGCATTCAGCTGTTCTTAATTGACTCAAAATCAACTTGCTGGGAAAACTCATAGGAGCCAGCACAATTTCAGCATTATACTGACTCACTTCCCTTTTCACCAACATAAGATTAGAAACTTTGCATTCCAGAAACATGGGTTTTAGCAGACCAAACTATATACATGCAACATTCATATTCCAAAAAAATTTCAGGTAAATGCATGGAGAATATCATTATAGAAATGTAAGAGTATTTGGCAATATCCATAATGTTCTAAAATTACTGTCATAGAAAACAACTATACTCTTAAAAATAACCTCTAATATAATGGTAAAAAAACAATACTGGGCTGAATACACCTCAGATACCAATGACTTTAGGTAATGAAAAGCACCTAGGAAATCATGCAATTAATTTCATTATACAGATGAAGACATTAAAGCCAGAAGAAGGTGTGACATGCCTAACGTTATGCAGCTAATTAGCGGCAGAGCCTATCATATAACCCAGATCTTATGATTCACCTTTCCTGGTACTGCCACTAAATTAGGCTACTTCTCTGTCTCTCCTAGAAGATATTATATGAAGCCCTGGTGGTGCAGTGGTTAAGAGCTCTGTGGCTAACAAAAAGGTTGGCAGTTCAAATCCACCAGCTGCTCCTTGGAAACCCTGTGGGGCAGTTCTACTCTGTCAACTATGAGTCAGAATCCACTCGACTGCAATGAGTAGAAGATATTATGCTGATTTATTTTCATATATGGTAAAAATAGTGGGCATCATAAAAAGAGAGAGCTACACAAGACATTAGTGATTTTTTTTTTTTACAATTTCACCTAATATATTTAATATCACAGTCACTAAGTATCTTTTACACTGATAAGCAATAGATCAGAGATTCCCATTTGGTTAAATCATCTACTTATTTGGATCAACTATCATTACACAAAGACTATTATTCTATAAGCATGAATCTATTCTTATACATCAGTGCTCAAATAAGAAATAATGTCCCAAACCAGAGTTTGCAGCCACCAGTATGAAGTTAATCGCATTTACTTTACCCTGGATATCCATGCACCCAAATTCTCCACAGATGACACCTCCAATTTCTCACCTGCTGTCTGGGTTCATCAAGCTCCCTCTCCAAATCTTCCAACAAAGTCACCACCTCCTCTCCGCTCTCAGGATTATGCTCCCGCACCCAAGCCTGGAGCTCCTCAGGCAGGATGGTCAGAAACTGCTCCAGTACTAACAATTCCAGGATCTGTTCTTTGGTATGCATCTCTGGGCTCAGCCACTGACAGCAAAGTTTCCGGAGTTGACTAAGGGCCTCCCTGGGTCCAGGTGTCTCCTGATAGCAGAACTGCCTGAAGCGCTGACGAGAGAATTCCCTGATATGAGACAAATTCCTCTGTAGGCAGGATCCCTGATCCCAAATATGGTCTTCTTCCTTAACTGTTACTTGGATAATCTTCCCTTGTTCCTCTGAAGCCTGGCCACTCAAGGCAGGAAGGGCACCATAGGCTGTCGCCATCCCGAGCTTAGCTCAAAGGAAGGTTCCCTCCAGTTGGGATCTAGGCAAATGGATGATTTTACTTGAGTTTTACCCTCCTTGGTCAGGAAAGTTTTCGCTATAAGAAAAACACTACTAACACTGAAAAATTACAGACGCAGTGAAAAAGGACTTGTTTCCGTCCCAACATAGGGTTGTTACAAAAGCAATTCAACGAAGTGAAGTCATCCTCTGACAAGAAGACCGGAAAGAGGGAGCACACAACTAACCACTCACTAAAGCTGCAGGGTCACAAATTGCGCAGCAGGTAAACTGGAAGACAGAAAACTGAGGTTACCAAAAACACGTTGGCCCTAAATACGGACTGGGTATACGAGCTCGGGCAAGGAAACGAGAGAGAGAGAGGGTAGCTCCGAAGGCCGCAGCTCCCAGAAGCCTGGGGCCAGGGCGACGAAAACCGAAAGGGGCTCCTCCCACACCACGAGCTGTCTGCAGAGGAGGTCAGGTTGTCGCCGCACACATGCCCCCTTCCCTCGGCCGCAGCTTCCACCTCTGGGTGCACACTCTCTCGAGTCAAGCCCGAAATACGAGCCGAGAACAATACTCCCAGGAAGAGTGGCCTGCTCCGCCAACAGACCGGCAGCAGGCCACGTCACGTTCCGGCCGGGGCCGAGGAGCCGCATTCACTTCCGGTTCGCTCTAGGATTCCGGGCGGTGCAGTCATCTCGGTGGTTGTGGTACGGCGCACTGGTTAACTTCGGAAGGAGAGTAAGTATTCTGGGACCTGTAGAAAAAAATGAACTTCCTAGTTGCCCAGTTACCTGTCTTTCTGGTGAAAAGAATTTCACACTTTGAGCATTGCTGATGTAGAGGCTGCTCTGGCTTTTCCGGTTACCATGATAAACCGCTTCTGGCACTTAGCCGCCGAAAACTCTACACGACGTTCTAAAACTTTAACGCTGAAGGACATCCTTGCAACAACTACCAAGTCAGCTAATCAATGGGCTCTTCCCTGACTTTTTCTCATTAGGTCCGGGCCACCCTCTCCTTTCCCAGTCACCATACGTCAGACTTGAAAAAGAGCTGTAAGATCTAGTCCAATCTTTCTATTTTACGAATGGGAAAACTAAGATCCTTAGAGGATTGGCTTCCCTTTAATGAGTAGCAGAAGGCATTTCTGCTACTTTTGGCTCTGTGAGCCGTGACTGTAAGCGATTGTGGGTAACTGGCCCCAGGAAACTAACAAGCAGATTCTGGACGAGTTTTCCGAACCTAGAGAGTCACTAGATTGGAGTAACCAGAAAATTGCCACCTAGTTTATGCTCCTTCAAGCAACTTGTGTTTCTGGAAAGGCAGAGTATTTAAAGTTTCACGGAGATAGCGGTGCTAGAGTGTATGCAGTTACTAAGGAGAGAACGTCGCTGCAACAGCGAAGGCTGCGGCTATGAGATTCGGCCAGAGGTCTGGAAGCGCAGGAATCACCGCAAGTGCTCGCCTTGATTCCTCTTCCTTCTCCCCACCCCAGCCTGACCCACAAACAAACAAACAAAAAAAAAACAAACCAGTTTGATTTCCTGGCTGATTTTTTAGAAGTAGATCCCCAGGCCTTTCTTCCAAGGCACCTCTGAGTGGACTCAAACCGCTGATCTTTGGGTTAGCAGGCAAGCTCTTAACGGTTTGCACGCACCTGGGGACCCAGCCTTCCCCATATTAGAGTACTTAATACATATTAGCGGCCCAAGGAATATAAATTGAATCGCTGAATGGCTCCCCTTCCCCATTTTGTCTTTCCTCCTACTTTGATCCCTATTGATTACTTTTTGGCCTTTCAAATTCCAGAGGTTTTGACAAATCAGAACATTTCTTTTGGAAATCTCAAAATACCCTGCGAATGATCTTGAGTGAGTCGCTATGCTGAATGAAATTGTATGTAAATTTTTTTATCTATGTGCCCAGAGACCACACTTCACAAAATACTCAACATATTAAAAAAAAAAAAATTCAAATGAATAAAGCAAAACAACTCTTTTCATAAATATAGCAAATGTTTTATTGTAATAAAAGAAAGGAAAAGTTAACTGTACTGCAATATCACTTTTCACCTACTAAATTAACAGAGATCCCAAAGTTGTCAAAACACCATATTCGGAAGGGCGAGGAAAAATAAGAACTTCAATGATTATTGGTTGGGAGTGTAGATTAATAAAATCCCTTTGGAGGGCAATTGGACAATATCTATTAATATTTTAAATGCATATATCTTACGGCATAGTAAGTCGACTTCTAAAAAATTTATTACAGCATCACAGATACACGCACATTCAAAATAATATATGTATGAGCTTTTCCATTGCAGCATAGTTTGTAATAGCAAAAGATGAGGGGAAACCTAAATAGCAATCAAGAGAGGGCTGGTTAAATAGTATAGAGTAACCCATACATTGGAATACTGTGCAATCTGGGAAAAGAATAAGCTATCACTTTTTGTGATATGGAAAGTTCTGCAACATGTATTGGCTACGGGGAAAGAACAAGGTATAGAGCAATGTGCATAGTGTGTCATCATTTGTGTTATCCTTTTTGAGATAAAAAAGAGCAATATATGTTTTATATAAGCGTGGCTGCAGGATTTTGCTATATAGTTTTTTATAGTTTTGGAACCATGTGAACGTAGTGCCTATTCAAAACCTTAAATAAAAGGAAGAATATATATTTTTTCTCTGAAGGCCTGACAAGATGGAAATCATAAGTAGAAACAATATTGACATTCTTCTCTGTCTCGCTTAAGAAGGAATTATTGGATCTAACTGGGAATGTTGTATGGGGTATATGTTTCAGTTTTGTCATATCTGTAAGCAGAGACACACCCTCCTCCTCAAAGCTAGAGATCCTTGGACAATAATGGTTGAGTATTTTACTTTAAAGTTAGCATATACGGTAAAAATTGCAGTACAGTTAAGATTAGGCTGAAAATAGCCCATAATGTACAGTATAAATAATTTGTTGTACCTATCTCTGTGGATGATTTTATCATTTAATTTTGTTACACAATTTTCCTATAGCCCTGAACTAATTATTCAGTTGCTTCCTCAGAAAACCTGGGGAGTTTGTGCTGAGTATAAATATGTCTCCTGCACTCCAGGAGATTACCATTTAGCAGAGAAAGGAAACACTACGCAAACGATTGTACTGATAACTTACAGTTTTAAGATTGTACCGATAACTTAATTTACAATTTCAAGAGCTACTGAGGAGGAGTTGTGCCGAGGTTTGAGATACTATTTCAGTGAGTTCCGAAGTGGGAAGATACATTTAGCAGTTTACTCAATTTACTGGTAAGGAATGAATCTACCTAAGAGAAACGATGACTAGGTGGTGAATAGGCCTATTGTTTTGGGTACCCGGAGGAGAGGATTCGAGAAAAATCTCTATAAGCCAGTGAGAGTGAGACTCGAACCCACGCCTGCAGAGCACAATGGATTAGCAGTCCATCGCCTTAACCATTCTGCCACCTCGCCCCGTACAAAAAAAAAGGGCTTTCCTTTTCTTTCTTCTTGATGTTTGTTCTGTAGTTAATTATATTCAATCACCCTTTCTCTGGTTTAATTCCGATTCAATCCTCACAACCACGCCCAGAGTCAAGTACTTCTTTAGGTACATTTCACAGCAACCATAAAACTGATCAATGACCTTAGAGTTACCTGGCACATATAAAAAAACGGGTAAAACCGGTACACTTAGGTACCAAATAAATCCTTGTTGAACAGATGAATGAACATACCAGCTCCAGCTGGCCACCATGTGTTCTTCCAGAGACTTACACTAGTCTCTCTGCTGCAGCACTCTGCGTTTGAGGGACCGATTTCCTGCCTACTGAACAGAACTCCTGGGATTCCTGTTTTCTTGGAGATACCAGGGAACAACGAAATCTGACTCTGCGATTCCCTTTCGTTTGCTTCTCAAGTATGCCCGACAGCCAGGAAACGCCTTTATTTCTCTCTCGTTGCCTTCTCTGTGGCGAGGCATTGATCAGTCTGTGACATGTCAGCAATGGTGGGAACCTGGTTTGAAAAAATGCAACAGCCCTGTGATGGATTGAATTGTATCTCCCCAAAATACGTGTCAACTTGGCTAGGCCATGATTCCCAGTATTTTGTGGTTGTCCACCATTTTGTCATCTGATGTGATTTTCCTGTGTGTTGTAAATCTTATCTCTACTATGTTAATGAGATAGGATTAGCAACAGTTATGTTGATGAGGCAGGACTCAATCTACAAGACCAGGTTGTGTCTTAAACCAATCTCTTACGTGATATAAAAGAGAAGAGAGCAGAGAGACATGGAGACCTCATACTACCAAGAACGCGGTGCCTGGAGCAGAGAGCGTCCTTTGGACCCAAGGTTCTAGACCAAGGAAATATTGATAACAAGGACCTTCCCTCAGAGCTGATACAGGAAGAAAGCTTTCCCCTGGAACTGATGCCCTGAATTTGGACTTCTAGCCTACTAGACTGTGAGAGAATAAATTTCTCTTTGTTGAAGCCATCCACTTGTGGTATTTCTGCAATAGCAGCACTAGATAACTAAGAAAGGCCCTAATGGGACCATTTTGATTCTAGAGTAGGCTGGAATATTAAAGCATAAAATTGATTTACTGCTAACACTGAGAAGGGCTGAATGGAGTGACAGTGGAGAAATCCCCACTGGGCCACTGGTGCAGGGGTAAGGATACCTGGGTCTTGGTTGTGGCTCTGTTGCACACACTATAAATTTGGGCAGGCCGCTTCACCAGTTCCCTTCCCCACTCGCTCCATCCCACTCCCACAATTTTCATCATCTTTCCAGGAGGAAGCTGAACTTGACAACCTCAGATAAACTCAGCATCAAGAAACCCCTTCCACTCACCAGAGTTTGTCTGCTTTTCTATATCTAGTGTAGAATTTTTAAGAGAAGTTTGGAGAGAAAAAATATTTTCTTGCCAAAATCTATTGTTTTTTCCTTCTTAGGTAATCTCTACCTCTGTTCTCAGCTTTAGCAGGAGGGACCCTCTTCTCTCCCTTTCATGTTGCTTCACTGAATTCCATATTCTCACCTTCAGCGTACAACTACCTCTCATGGAAAACTCACCTATGATCCCTGTGTTAGAAGACTAAAGATTTATCCATTTAGTGAGTAAAAAATCATTTATTTCTTTGAACAAAATCAGTTGGTGTGGTTTTCCTGTCATTCTAATGCTCAAATCTCTTGATGTGACAGAGACTGGAAGAGCCCTAAGAAACCCTTCAAAACTGGAACTGAAGCCATTTCCAGAGACCACCTCTCAGCCAAACCATAGACAAGCCCATAAAATAAACAATAACACCCCTGAGGAATGTGCTCTCTCATGGATGTTATTGTGTATTTTATTAATAGGCAATCGATTATATGAGATCTACAGGGCAACATGTGCCCAAAAGCAAGGATGGGAAGGCAGGAAGGGGTAGAAAATCAGGATGAAAGGAAATGGAGAACCTAGGGTGGAAATGGGGAGAGTGCTGACACATTGTGGGGAATGAAACCAATGTCATGAAATACTTTATGTACAAACTATTGAATGGGAAACTAATTTGCTCTGTAAACTTTCACCTACTGCATAATAATTTTTTTTAAAAAGAAAGCTTCAAAAAAAATCTCTTGATGTTCTCTTCTTTTGTCCCTCTTTAAAGCTTCCAAGGATAACCTAATTTTATACCAGTGACTTCTGGTATAAAAGTGTTTCTCAAAACAAACTTTAAAGGGAAAACTCCCCATTTCTTTGGCATCCCCACTAAGAGATAATATTACGCTTTTAGAAATGATGAAGGGAGCACTAACCTCTCCTGTTAAAAGAGAGACGTAAGTATTTTTACTTAAAAATTTGAGAATAAATAAAACAAGTTTATTTCATTGAATTATATGCTTGGTACTGTACTACACTAATTAATTGGTGAGCAATATCATAACATACCTACCCTGATGAAGTTAATAACATAGCTTGGGACAGACAATAAACAAGTAGACAAGCAAATACGTGTATAACTCATGAAAAGTTTAATGAAATGTTGAATACCCTCATTTGTCAGAAATTCCTTATAGACAACCTAGAGGTTCAAGAACTCACGTGAATAAAATTATAAAACATAACAACGTCGTGATCTGCAGATTTCAAAGCTCCTTTACCACTCAACCATGACGGCTCTTGGTTAGTAACGCCCCACGCTCAAGACTTTAGCTTTTACTTTATCCGTGGAAAGCGCAGAAGGTCGTGGAACACAAGTCGGTGGCAATGCCACTAAATCTAACATGCTCCCCGAGGGCTTAGGGGTCTCTCTGTAAAGTCATGTATTCCTTGGTCTCTGCCTTTCAAAAGCTTCCATCGCTGAGCAATAATGACAGTGGCAAACACCTACATAGCACGGACTCTGTGCCAAGCACAGACGGAAGCGCTTTACTCGCAGTAATTCATGTAATCCCGGGACCACCTTTACAAAGTGGGTGCTCTTATCGGTGGGCCTTTCCAGGGTCACACGGCAAAGGGTGGCTGAGCCGCGGTTTAACTGGGGGCAATCTGGCTCTACAGGCCGTGCTCTGAACCGCCAAGCAGTATTTCTGGGGCGAAAATTTGAAAAAGTGTTTCCCCAATCTCAATGGAGACGCAGTAGAGCTTGGCTGAGTGGTTTGCTTGAGGCTGAGGGTGGGCAGTATGTATAATATCAAAAGACTTGAAAACGAAACACAACAGCGTTGAAAGCCAGAAGCCACGCTTGGGACCAATTTGCCAAACACTAACCCAAAGCCCTGAAAGGAAAGCTGCTCGGTAGCAGGTGAGGGGCTCCGTCGATTTCTCTGGTGGCGTTAGGGGGGCATTACTTTTAGCTTCGGTTCTCTCCAGCGGGGAGAGCAGTGGTGGTAACCAGCTCTAGAAGGCGCTACCCCACGCCTTTTCTTCCCCTAGTCACAAGCCCCTAGTCCACGCAGATCAGCTGCCCAGAGGGGGCCTCTCCCACACCAGGGAGAATCTTAGCTAAGGCTTCAAAACTATCCTTGTTTCCAGCCTCGAGGGAGTCGGAGTCGTGTCCACCCTCTCCTAGAAAAGTGCGTGTCCCTGGACGGACGAGGAAGAAACTCAAGGAGGATAACTAGCGAAATGTAGGAAATTCCTGTGGTGGGCGCGTCCTCGACAGCTTCCTGGCCCTCCCAGGGATGTGCACTTCGTTTCTGAAATGACCAGCGGAGGCGCATCCTCTAGAAACAGCAGCAACTCTGAAAATGGGGGCACTCCCTGTCTTTCTCTGCGCCTTACATGCAGGAGCTGTCCAAAGCCCCTTTCCCTCGATGTTATCTTTCTTCCCAGGCTTTTCAGTCTGTCTACTGCTTGCCCCAACTGTTATGCCTTCCATGCCCTAGGTGGCTGCAGCTAGTATATTTGCCTTCAAACACTTTGACAAACGCCATCCAAGAGGTCACATCAGCCCTGAGAAAGCTCCAAGTTGGACGAAACAAAGGCAAGCCCCTGAGCCAATCCTTCAGGAAGACACCAGCTAGGTCAAAACACATCACCACAATTCTTTCACAACAAGGTGGGCACTGCTCCCTCTGGTACCAGCAAGCTGCCCCAGCAAGGCATGATGCTTACTGTCTTCAGAGCCACCCCTGAGCTGGGGAGTGGAGGATGGTAGGAGGGCAATTTAAAATGCCACAATACCTTCTTTCTTTATTAAGCACTCCCCTAGTGGTTTTAAGTTTCTTATTGGATTCCAGAGTTCCCCCAAAATTGATTTCAACCGTTTTGTCAGGTCAATCACTTCTTTAGTGGAGGGACAGAGTTTTGGAGTTCCACCATTTTCGGTAATGTCACTCCCCTGCACTTTTTATAACCCCAAATTAAACACTGTTATTATTGTATTCAGACAATGATTGTTCAGATTTTCTCACACTCTTACATTTTGTTTGTGCTGTATTCATCTTACATCTCAGACTGGTATCATCTTTCTTTTTTTTTGAAGTACATCATTTAGAAATTCTTTTAATAATGAATTTGTCATTTACCTTGCCTGTGTCAAGGTAACCACCAGGTGGTTAGAAAAGTTATTCTTTATAGAATATTTACATATAATAAATGCAAAAGAAATGCTAAAATATTTTAATCATCATTTTGTGATCCTTACTGCATAATGGATCTAAGTAATGATAATGGGTGCTAAGGCAAATGGATGGAAAAGCTTATAGTATTTGAACCCACTGAACAACCTTAGCATAGTTAAAAGTGGAAGCACCTACCTATATTATATGCCACCTGATGTGATGCTATAGGAAATACACAGTGACACCTAGAAAGTAGTCTAGCCTAAAATAATTGAATGTAAATCTGACCAAACGTCAGTATGTAACTACGAGTTTACAGCAGATGGAGGAGCGGGGATAAATAAACATGTCAAATGACACCATAAAATGAGTCAAACTTAGAGCAGAGACATTCTACAAGACAAACTGCCCAGTTACATAAACAAATAAATGCCATAAAAAAGTAGAAGTGGCACTGTTACATAGTTAAAGAGTTTTATCAACCAAAAGCAATACGTGTACTCTAAGTCTTCTTTGGACTCTAAATCAAGCAAATCAACTATAAAAAGGCATTCTCACACAACTGAGAAAATTACACATGGACTTGATATTAGATAATATTAAGAAATTTTAGTTAAATATTTTACATATGATAAAGTTATTGTGATTATGTTTTTAAAAATGTCCTTATTCTATACACTGAAGTATTTAAAGAGCAAATCACATGATGCGTGGGATTAACTAAAAAGATACTTCAATAAAAAAAAAGGGATGAATGAAATAAAAATGGTAAATGTTAACCATTGTTGAACCTGGTTAATGTGTGCATGGAGATTCATTATACCATTCTCTAATTTTATTTAAGTTTTAATAATACAAAACTAAAAGAATCTTATTTGGTACAACTCTTTTGGTTGTAAGCTCTGCTTTTATTTGTAAATGGTTCTAAAAATCCCTCATTCTTGAAGGTCAGTTTGATGAATACACAATTCTAGATTAACAGTTATTCTACTCAATATTTCTAAAATATCATTTTACTCTTTTTTGGGTTTTATTTTGGAGGTTAAGATGTTTGTTAACTTTTTAATTGTTTTTCTTTTGCAGGAGATCTATCCACTATCTCTGGCTAATTTCAAGACCTCTTATCTTTGGTATAACATAGTTTTAGTATTATGTGTGCAGCTATTAGTTGTTTTTCTTTTATGTGCTTGTGATACACTATGCTTTCTGAATCTATAGATGAAATATCTCTCTCAAGTTCTGGATAATTCCCAGCTATTTTCACTGTAAATATTGTCTGACCTACATTTTTTTCTCTTCTCTTATTCTTGTGCTCTGATTAGATATACTTTAAAATTTCTCATTCAATCTTCCATCTTTATTAATTTTCTTTATCAGTTATCTGTGGCTGTGTAATAAGCTAACACAAAATTTAGTGGCTTAAAACAATATCCATTTATTTTCTTGCAATTCTATGGGTTGGCAATCTGGGAAAGGCTTAGCTGGAATGGGTCATCTCTTCTCCTTGTGGAGTCATCTGGGTTTACTAATTCATTTCTGATTAGTTGGCAGATTGACTGGGGTCTAGCTGCTCTTGCATAACCTCAGTCACATTCCTGGCAGATGGCAGGGGCTATTTCCTAGGATTCATCAGTTTTCCTCCATGTGACCTCTCCAACAGGATGACCCAGCTTTCTTACACTGTGATAGCAATATTCTTAAAGGGTGAAAGCTAGAGCTGCAAGGTCTCTTGAGACCTGGGCTTGGAAGTAACATGACATTACTTTCACTGCATTCCATTGGTCAAAACAATCCATATTCAAGGATTAGGGGATTGGACTCTACCTCTTGATGGGAGATGTAAATAATTGTGGTCACATTTATCTACTACAGTTTTGTCTTAGTTATCTAGTGCTGCTATAACAGAAATAACACAAATGGATCTCTTTAACAAAGAGAAATTTATTCTCTCACAGTTTAGGAGGCTAGAAGTCTGAATTCAGGGCGCCAACTCCCCGGAAAGGCTTTATCTCTCAGTCAGTTCTGGTGGAAGGTCCTTGTCATCGATCTTCCCCTGGTCCAGGAGCTTCACAGTGCAAGGACCCTGGATTCAAAGGACGCACTCTGCTCCTGGAGCCTCTTTCTTGGTAGTATGAGGTCCCTATCTCTCTGCTCCCTTCTCTCTCCTTTTATCTCTTGTAAGATAACAGTTGATACAAGCCACACCCTAGGGAAACCCCCTTTACATGGATCAGCTTTGTGACCTCAGTAAAGGTGTTGCATCCCAACCTAATCCTCTTCAACATAATCTAATCTTAGCTCAACCACAGGCAGAGATTAGAATTTACAGCACATAGGACAAGGACATCAGATCACAACATGGAGGACAATTACACAATACTGGGAATCATGGCCTAGGCAAGTTGACACATATTTTGGGGGGACACAATTCAATCCATGACATTCCACCATCTGGCCCCCCAAAATTGGTGTCCTTGCCACATGTAAAACAATTTCAAGCCCATCATATCATCCCCAAAGTCTTAAATCAACTCAAAGCCCAAATTCCATCCTGGGGCAAAATTCCTTTTCATCTCTGAAATCTAGAATACAAGTTATCTGCTTCCAAAGTACAATAGTGGAACAAGCACAAGCTAGACATTTCCATTACAAATGGGAGAAAGTGGAGGGAAAGAAGAAATAATAGGCACTGTCATGGATTGAATTATTTCCCCCCAAAAATGTGTCTTCTCAGTTTGGCTGGGCCATGATTCCCAGTATTGTGTGATTGTCCTCCATTTTGTGATTGTAATTTTATGTTAAAGAGGATTAGGGTGGGATTGTAACACCCTTACTAAGGTCACATCCCTGATCCAATGTAAAGGGACTTTCTCTGGGGTGTGACCTGTACCACATTTTATCTTACAAGAGATAAAAGGAAAGGGAAGCAAGCAGACAGTTGGGAACCTCATACCACCAAGAAAGCAGTGCCAAGAGCCGAGTGCGTCCTTTGGACCTGGGGTTCCTGCAGAGAGAAGCTCCTAGTCCAGGAGAAGATTAATGTGAAGGGCCTTCCTCTGGAGCTGACAGAGAGAGCTGATGCCCTGAATTTGGACTTCTAGCCTACTTTACTGTGAGAAAATAAATTTCTCTTTGTTAAAGCCATCCACTTGTGGTATTTCTGTTATAGCAGCACTAGATGACTAAGACAGGCACCAAGCAAGTTAGCAGAACACATTACATTAGCTCTCAAGGCTTGAAAATAATCCTCTGTTCTCTGAGAGCATTTAGGCAATGGCCCTGCCTTTCAGACTCTGCGTGTTGACCACACTCTCCAGATTCTAGGAGGAGGCCCCTCCACCCTGGGCTTCAGCTTAGCCTTCCAGGCCCACTAGGATGGCTACTCTACTCTTTTGGATTTGGGCAACCCCATTCTTTCAGTCTGTCTGAGTGGCAACCCTACTGGCTTGGCCCTTGCAGGCCCTGTTCTTCTTCCCCTTGGACATGGCAGCCCTACCTACTCAGCTTTGGGCAGTGGATCTGGCCCCATCCCACTGACACTTGTGAAAGGCAGCTCCACACTCCAGAATCAAGTTGGTGAAGATCTGACTCTAAGAAACCTAGGAGGCCGTCACTCCATCCTTTGAGACCCAGCAGGCCGTGGTTCCACACTTTGAGACCCCCAGAAATTGTGGTCCCACCCTTTGAGACTGTGGAATCTCTGCTTCCTGTGTGCTTTTTCTCTTCAGCTTCTGCTTCCTTGACTTCTCAGCCCCTCAGCCCCTCGGGCTGGCTGAGTGTCTGCCCTGTTTGGGCAAGGGTTCCAAAGCTCTTTGGAAGCCTTCTGCTTGAAGGCACGCAGCACTGTTGCTCCGTGGGTGAGTCCCATGACATCTCATGCCAGTCTCCTGGTTCTGCTGCTGTTGTTCCTCTGCTGCTGCTTCTTGCAGTCTGTGCTGTCTCTGATGTTACAGTTCTCCTCACTTCCTTCTGAGCCCTTACCAGAATTACCTTGATGTCCATAATTTCACCAACAGTCTCTTCAAGGCAATCTAGTCTTAGGCACTTTAAAACTCTTCCAGCTTCTACCCATTCACAGTTTCAAAACTGCTTCCACATTTTAGGTATCTGTTAAAGCAGCATCCCACCCCTAATATCAAATTCTGTCTTAGTTATCTAGTGTTGCTGTAACAGAAATACCACAAGTGGATGGCTTTAACAAACAGAAATTTATTCTCTCACAGTTTAGGAGGCCAGAAGTCTGAATTCAGGGTGCCATCTCCTGGAGAAGGCTTTCTCTCTCTGTTGGTTCTGGGGGTAAGTCCTTGTCATCAATCTTCCCCTGGTCTAGGAGATTTCAGTGCAGGGACCCTGGATCCAAAAGACACACTCCACTCCCAGAGCTTCTTTCTTGGTGGTATGAGGGCAGTGACCTGAGTAAGGGTGTTGCATCCCAACCTAATCCTCTTTAACATAACTTAATCTTGCCTCATTAACTATAGACAGAGAATAGGATTTACAACACATAGGAAAATTACGTCAAATCACAAAATGGAGGACAACCACACAATACCAAACAAAAAACAAAACCCATCGCCATTGAGTCAATTCTGACTCATAGCCACCCCAGAGGGTTTCCAAGGCTGTAAATCTACACAGAAGCAAACTGCCACATCTTTCTCCTGTAAGGCCACTGGTGATTTCAAACTTCCAACCTTTCGGTTAGCAGTCCATCACTTTAACCACTGCACCACCAGGGCTCCTTAACCACACAGTACTGGGAATCATATCCTAGCCAAGTTGGCACATATTTGAGGGGCACAATTCAACCCAAGACAAGTTTGTTCCATATGTTTCATGTTGTTAACTATTTTTCTTTATTCTAGATTAAAATTTTGGCTTTATCTTTCTGCTTAGTAATTCTTTCTTCAGCTGTATCTAATATGCTAGTGTCTTAGTCATCTAGTGCTGCTTTAACAGAAATACCACAAGTGGATGGCTTTAGCGAAGAGAAGTTTATTCTCTCACAGTCCAGTAGGCTACAAGTCCAAATTCAAAGTGTCAGCTCCAGGGGAACACTTTCTCTCTTGGTTCTGGAGGAAGGTCCGTGTCATCAATCTTCCATTGGTCTGGGAGCTTCTCTGCACAGGAACCTCAGGTCTAAAGGATGCACTCTGCTCCCTTGACTCCTTTTGTGGTGGTATGAGGTTCCCATATGTCTCTGCCTGCTTCTCTCTTTTATATCTCAAAAGAGATTGAATTAAGACACTATCTAATCTAGTAAACCTCATCAGTATAACTTCATCATAGTGTAGAGTTTACAACACATAAGGAAATCACATATAACCTCACCATAGTGACAGAGTTTACAACACATAAGGAAATCACATCAGATTTACAAAATGGTACACAATCATACAATACTGGGAATCGTGAGTGAGCCAAGTTGACAAATATTTTTGGGGGACACAATTCAATCCATGACAGCTAGTTAACTTCATCTATTAAGAATTTTTTATTTCATCTATGATTTCTTTCATTTCTAGAAGTTCCAAGTTTTTACATTATTCTATACATTTATAACTTGTTGTTGCATACTCCTGTTTGTAATTATTTCTTCATGAATTATTATATGTCTTACACAGCTATTCTATATTTTGTGTCTGAAAATTTCAACATCTGCTGAATCTCAAGCATAGTAGTTTACCTTCTTGTGTCTGTAGTAATCTTTGCTGTTGATCATATTGTGTGATCTTAATATGAGCGAGGATATACAAGACTGACTTTGGAAATTTTTCTTTTGGAGAGGGTATATTTCTACTTCTGCCAGGAGTTAGAACACTACATTGATCCTAAACCACTTCTGCCCCTCTACAGGTTTTGGCCCATAACAAAAGTATCAGGCTCAATTTTTCCATCTCTCTGCTGTTCTGATATTAATTATTCATCTGCATATTTGTATTTCCATTGGTATCTGGCTCAAAGCTCTTCCCAGCTGCCTGCTGGTCCAGGTCAGCTTCCCTCAATCATTGTTTCCAACTGCACTTGCTTTCTACGAGCCCTGGTGGTATAGTGGTTAAGGGCTTGGCTGCTAACTGAAAGGTTGGTGGTTTGAACCCACTAGCTGCTCCAGGGAGAAAGAAGTGACAGTCTGATTCCATAAAGATTACAGCCTTGGTTACCCTACAGACATTTCCTTATGAGGTCGCTATAAGTCAGAATCAATGAGATGGCAACAGGGCTAGGGCTCTGATTTCCAGGCACTCCAGGCAGGGCTCCCATCTTCATAACTTTTGTTACTAATCACCCTGACCTGGACTCCAGGTACTCTGGAGTCAGATTAAAGCACAGATAATAGTTATTTCTTTGTTTTAAATGACTCCTAGAGAACTATCCAAGCTTTTGTGAGATCAGAAATGTTGTAATAAGTGTACTATCTAGAGACTAAATGTTTGAAAGTGGGAAGGTCCATCAAAGCTTCTAGTCGGTCATAATTGGTAACATTTTAAAAAAAATCAAAAGGCACAAATAGCTGAAAAGTGACACTAAATGTGACAATTTTCATTTAACAAGGCATGACAGAGATGAAATTAATAGAAAGATAACAGACTCGATGATTTTTGCATCAACAAAAGCTTACAAGAGTAATATATACTACATAAAAGAACCCCTTGCACCAGCAATGAGCAATTGGAATTTGAAACTAAAAACACACCATTAACATTAGCACACACAAAACCTACATACTTGTACATATTTCGTTAGATTTATACATATTTCCTCTGTATGAGAAAAACTATAAAACCCTGATGAAAGAAATCAAAGAAGATCTAAATAAAAGGAGAGCTATTCCAAGTTCATGGACAGATATATTTAATGTTATCAATTTGTCAGTTCTTCCCAACAGAATCTATAAATTCAATGCAATCCCAAGCAAAATTCTAGCACCTTGTTTTGTGGATATCAACAGACTGATCCTAAAGTTTATACGGAAAAGCAAAAGATCTAGAATAGCCAATACAATATTGAAGGAAAACAAAGTCAGAGGACAGACCCTCCTGGATTTCTAGACATGCTATAAAGCTACAGTGATCAAGACAATGTGCTACTGGAGGAAGAACAGACAAATAGATCAATGAAACAGGATAAAGAGCCTAGAAATAGATCCACACACAGATATAGTCAACTGATCATTGACAAAGGAGCAAAGGCAATTCCATGGAGAAAGGATAATCTTTTCAACAAATGGTGTTAGAACAACGGGGCATCTGTGATGAATCTAGTGAATCTAGACACAGCCCTTACATCTTTCATGAAAATAAATAAATAAATAAAACGTATTCAAAATGGATCACAGACTAAAGGTTTGAAAGTGGAAAGGTCCATCAGAGCGTCTAGTGAGTCATAACTGGTGAATATTTAAACAAAACAAAACCAAAAAAAAAAAAAAAACCCAAAAGGCACAAAGAGCTGAAAATTGATGCAGCTATCAGTAAATGCAAAACTATACAACTTCTAGAAGATAATATAGGAGAAAATCTAGATGACCTTGGGTTTGGCAATAGGTTTTAAGATACAACACCAAAAGCACAATCTATAAAGAAAAAAAATGTAACTTGGACTTCATTAAAATTAAAAACTTCTACTCTGTGAAAGACACTGTGAAGAGAATAAAAGACAAACCACGCACTGGGAGACAATATTTGCAAAACATGTATTTAGTAAAGGACTTGTATCCCAGATATAAGGTCCCTGGGTGGCACAAATAGTTTGTACTTAACTACTAACCGAAAAGTTGACAGTTGAACCCACTTGGTGGCACCACATAAGAAAGGCCTAGCAATCTGCTTTGGAAAAGATTACAGCCAAGAAAACCCTATGGAATTCAATTCTACTTTGACACACATGGGGTCACCATGAGTCAGAATTGACTTGATGGCAATGAGTTTTTTTGTTTTGTTTCATCTAACATATACAAAGAGCTCTTAAAACTCAACAATAAGAAAACAAACAACCTGATTAAAAAAATGGGCAAAAGATCTGAACAGACACTTCACCAAAGATATGCAGATGCAAATAAGTGTATGAAAAGATGCTCTATATCATATGCCATTAAGGAATTACAAATTAAAATGAGATACCACTACACGCTCTTTTTTTTTTTTTTTTTTTTTTTACCAATTGTGGTTGAGTCAATGCCAACTCATGGTGACCCATTTGTGTCAGAGTAGAACTATGTTTCCAATGGCTGATTTTTCAGAAGTAGATAATAGACATTTTTTCTGAGGTGCCTCTGGGTAGATTCAAAACTCCAAACTTTCAGTTAGCAGCTGAGTTAACCGTTTCTACCACCCAGGGACTCCTTACACCTATTAGAATGTGTGGTGCTGTAAATTGCTTTTATATGGCCCTTCTAGCCACGGTTCTTGTAACTCCCACAAAGTGATTGGGTGGGACTATGCAAATAAGATGTATGGAACCCTTGCAGGAATTAGACAGTCTGCTAATGCAAATAAGGTGCATAGAACCTTTGTGGGGGTGGGACTATGCAAATAAGGTGCCTGTGGCCCACTAAGGGAATTGGTCAGTTTTGCCATTCTACTAGGCTTAAAAAACGCTAATCCCAGAGGTTGAGGAGGGACCTCAGAACCATCAAGAAGAAGAGCCAGGAGCAGGGTATGTCCTTTGGACTCAGTCCCTGCACTGAAAATCTCCTAGACCCAGGAGACAGTGTCATAACAGTGGACAGCTGTAACACTGGAAATGGCAGCAGCATGGGACCAGCAGACAGCTGCAGCTGGCTGGCTGACCAACCCCACAGAGAGAAAGGGCTGTGCACCTTTCGGCAGGAGGCTTCTTGGCAGAGTAGGTGCCTCTGGGCACTTAGAGGTGGGGCTAAAGAGCTTTGTAACACTTGCCCAGGAGAAGCAGAGGCCCAGCCTGAGTGAGGGCTGAGACCGAGGGCGAGGGTCAGCAGTGGGCACAGCTGAGAGTGAGGCCTGCCTGCCTGCCTGTAGGCACAGTGGAGAAGGATCTGAGAGGTTGGAAGCTGTCCTGATTGACGAACTGTATCCTGTCTCCTGCATTGTTCCTGTTACTTTGAAGTTGTTCCTGATCCTGAATTGTAACTTGTTACTTCCCTAATAAACCTCAAAATTGTGAGTACAGTCTGTGAGTTCTGTGTGGCTATTGCAACAAATTATTGAACCGAGAAGAGAAGTAAAGAGTGCTGTGGGAGGGATGACTGGTGTCAGAATTGGTAAAAAGATTGAAGAGTGGAAGTATATCTGACCTCTACCTAATGGGAATCAGCTTTTTGCTGATGCTGATCTTGATTCTCCTCCTCCCTTGTGAAGTTAAAGGACCTCTGACACTACTACCATTTTACAGAATGGCTAATATCAACAACAGCAAACGCTAGTGAGAAGGTGGAGCAACATGAACTCTCATGCATTGCTGGTGGGACTGCAAAATGGTACAGCCACTTTGGAAGATAATTTGGTGGTTTCTTACAAAGTTAAACATAGGCTTACCAAAGATCCAGCAATCACATCCTTAGGTATTTACTCAAATGAGTTGAAAACTTATGGTCACACAAAATCCTGCATATGACTGTTTATAGCAAGTTTTTTCACAATTGCCAAAAAATGGAAGCTACCAAGATGTCCTTCAGTAGGTGAATAAATAAACAAACTGTGGTACATCCATACAATGAAGTATGGTTCAGGGTAAAAAGAAATGACCTATCAAGCAAGAGAAGACTTGGAGGAATGTAAATGCATATTGCTATTCAGAAGAAGCCAGTTTGAAAAGGCTACACATTGTATGATTCAACAATATGACATTCTGGGAACGGCAGAACTATAGAGACAGTGAAAACACCAGTGGATCTAGGGATTCAGAGGAGGAGAGACAGGGTAAATAGGTGAAGCACAGGGCATTTTAAGGGCAATGAAATATTCTGAATGTTACTGTAATGGATACATGACTTTACACTTTTGTCAAAGCCCATAAGCTGTACAACATAAACAGTGAACCCTAATGTAAACTATGGAGTTTAGTTAATAATTATGTATCAATGTTGGTTTTATCAATTGTAACAAATGCACTACACTAATGCAAAATGTTAGTAATAGGAAAAACTGTGTGCAGGGGGTTCCCTTTCCAGTTGAGTTGATTCTCACTCATGACAACCTACAGGACAGAGTAGAACTATTTCATAGTGTTTCCAAGGAGCAGCTGGTGGATTCAAACTGCTGACCTTTTGGTTAGCAGCCAAGCTCTTAACCACTGTACCACCAGGGTACAAGGGGTAGTGGGGGCATAAAGGAACTTTGTACTTTCTTCACAAATTTTCTGTAAACCTAAATCTGCTCTACAAAATAAAGTGTATTTAAAAAGAAAGATTCCTTGCAAAAGAGCAAGTAAATACCAAAAATCATAAAACACCATCAGGAAAAGAGGAAACAAAAGAAAAATGAGTCAAGGAAATAAATACTTAATTCAGAGAAGGGATATCTAATGGATTTACAATATGAAGAGATGTTGAATCACACTGGAAATCAGAGAAATGCAAACTAAATGAACGATAACACAAAATTTTACATCCATAGTACTATGGATTGAGTTGTGTCTCCCAAAAATATGCTTTGTAAATTCTAATCTCTATGCCTGTGGTTATAATCTCATTTGGGAATTGGTTTGTCTTTGTTATGTTAATGAGGCAAGATTAGGGTAGGGTGTATTTTGAGTCAATTTCTTACAAGATGTAAAAGGAGCAGATTAAATAAGCAGAGATGGGGGAAGATAGATGCCACATCACATGGAGATTTCCAAGGAACCAGGAAAGAGAAGTTGAAGAGACAAGGATCTTCCCCCAGAGGTGACAGAGAGAGAGCCTTCTCCTAGCGCTGGCACCCTACATTTGGACTTCTAGTCTCCTAAACTGTGAGAAATAAATATCTGTTTGTTAAAGACATCCACTTGTGGTATTTCTGTTATAGTAGCACTGGATAACTAAGATATACAGAATGGCAAAAATCACAACTGTGGATAACACTTAGTGTTGTAAAAGATGTAGGGAAACAGAAACCTACGTGAACTTCTGGCAAAAGAGAAATTAAATTATTACAGCCATCCTGGAATGCAACCTTGCAATACTTAGTGCAATTTAGTGTGTATACTAGTTGCTGTGACTGCTGTAAAAAATTACCACAAACTTGGTGGCTTAAAACAATACATATTTATTCTTTTATAGTTTTAGAGGCAGGAATCAAAAATTCAGTTCACCAGACTGAAATCGAGGTGTTGGTAGGCCCTTGCTCCCATTGGAGGCTCTAAGGGAGAATTCATTTCCTTGTCTTTTCCGGTTTCTACAGCAGCAATCCTTGGCTGGTGACCCCTTCCTCCATCTTCAAAGCCAGCAGTGTAGCATCTTGCTTCATTCTACACACTGCCTTTTTCTTCTCCACTTCCCTCTTAAAACGATACACGTGCTTTACATTAGGGCCCGCCTAGATAATCCAGGATAATCTCCTCATCTCAGAATCTTTACCTTGATCACACCTGCGATCTCTTTTGCCATATAAGGTAACATTTTTAGGTTCCAGGAATTAGGACCTGGATATCTTTGGGGGCTATTATTTAGCCTATTAGAGTATATGTATTTTGGACACAGTAATACAAGCCCTGGGCAGATATCCCGGTGAAATTCTTCTTCAGATCTTTAGGGAAATCTGTATAATAATATTTACTATAGAAAGGCACAGCATCTAATTTAAAAAGTCTTAAATTTGACCTTTAGTGCTTTTCTTCTGTCTTCTCTCCTCTTCTTATTCTAAGTATCATTCATGTGCTAGTTCTTCCACTAAAAAATCAGAGTATCTAGGTTTGGCATTGTCGCTAGTTTTGATTTTCAATCCTTCCTGAACACTATTTTCTCACTCTCCACCTCTTCTTCCTTCCTACTTTCTCCTACCCAAAGTCAGTAAAGAACAAGTGTACCTAAAGTAGATTCCAGAAATTTCTACTTACATAGATAATAACAACAACAAAGATTTTTTTCCTCACAAAAATTCCCTGGATCCTTAATTTCTCTAAGAGCAGTGAACCTTGTACCTAGACCATGCTTGTAGAAAATAAATGTTTAAAGGACATCTTTCCGTGAGATGATTCATTTTTTAGAGGAATTATTTATTTCCCTGTGGCTTCTCTTGCACTGTCTATGATCCCTATGGCCCATGAATAATAATTAGTCTCAGACACATGGCGAGTTACTGAGCTGGGGAAGATGGTGAGGATCAAAGGGAGTTAAATAGATCCCTTTAAGCTGAGAAGTCCCAACTTAATACCAATAATAATAATAATAATAATAAACCCAAAACCCACTGCCATGGAGTCAATTCCAAATCATGGTGACCCTATAGGACACAGTAGAACTGCCCCATAGGGTTTCCAACACTGTAAATCTTTACAGAAGGAGATTGCCACATCTTTCTCCCACAAAGTGGTTGGTGGGATCCAATCAACCACTGTGTCACCAAGGCTCCTAATAATAATAACAGCCACCAAATAATAAAGGCTCACTCTCTTCCTGGCCCTTCTGAAAGCAAGTTGTTACATTTCTTCTTTAAATCTCACAAGTCTTGAAATACAGATATAATCATCCCTGATTTATACATGCCAAAGCTAAGATTTGAGAGCCTGGGTAGCTCAGTCAGTAGAGCATCAGACTTTTAATCTGAGGGTCCAGGGTTCAAGTCTCTGTCCTGGTAACATCACTGTTTTTTTTGTAGCCCTGGTGACAAGTAATTAAAGAGCTTGACTGCGAGCAGTTCAAATCCACCAGCAGCTCCTTAGAAACCCTATGGGACAATGGATGGGTGAGTTTATAAACTAAGATTTAGAGAAGTTAAATAACTGGTCCAACCCAAAGAGGTAAGAGGTCTCCAAGGCCATTTTAACTCCTAATCTGGCAGACTGCAAGCTCTGTAAACAAGTATATAGTACTACTTCCCCTTCTCCCCAGGCCTGTGTTCTCTACTGCAAAATCCAAATGGTGTTTGTTCCTAAAAAAATGTCTGTCTAACTTTAGGTTTCTTTGGATTTTCTTACCCATAGCATAGAACTATCAAGCAATGCCCTAGGGGAGGAAAAAGCATCCTATGAATTTGTTCCTGAAACTTCTTTTATTTTTTTTAAATTTTTTTATTGTAATTTAGATGAAGGTTTACAGAGCAAATTAGTTTCTCATTAAACAATTAATACACACATTGTTTTGTGACATTGGTTGCCAACTCCACAACAGTTCAACACTCTCCCCTTCTCGACCTTGGGTTACCCATTACCCAAGGACCCTTTCCTGTCCCCTCTTGCCTTCTCACCCTTGCCCCTGGGCTGGTGCTCCCATTTAGTCTCATTTTGTTTTATGGGCCTGTCTAATTTTTGGCTGAAGGATGAATCTCAGGAGTGACTTCAGTACTGAGTTAAAAGGGTGTCTAAGGGCCATACTCTCGGGGTTTCTCCAGTCTCTATCAGACCAGTAAGTCTGGTCTATTTTTGTCAGTTTCAATTTTGTTCTACATTTTTCTCCAACTTTGTCTGGGACGCTCTATTGTGATCCCTGTCAGAGCAGTCAGTGGTGGTAGCCTGGCACCATCTAGTTGTGCTGGACTCAGTCTGGTGGATGCTGTGGTAGTTGTGCTCCATTAGTCCTTTGGACTAATATTTCTCTTGTATCTTTGGCTTTCTTCATTCTCCCTTGCTCTAGATGGGGTGGGACCAGTGGAGTATCTTACATGGCCACTCACAAGCTTTTAAGACCCCAGACACTACTCACCAAAGTAGGATGTAGAACATTTTCTTTATAAACTATGTTATGCAAATTGAGCTAGATGTTCCCCTGATGTACCTTGGTCAAATCTCTTTTATGTTTTCTTAAAACCTTTTAAAAAATATACTGAGCACAAAATTTAAAATGAGTATAAATTACAAAGTGGAAGAAGTTTATTCTGCAGCACATTACTCTATGTAGAGTATAGAATAGAAATCAGACTCTGTCAATATTGGTCTTTTTAAAATTTTATTTTATTTTTGGTGAAAATATACACAGCAAAACCCGCTCCCATTCCACAGATTCTAGACATAATGATAAGTGACATTGGTTACATTCCTCACATTGTGTCAACATTCTGGCTATTTCTGTTCTAGTCATTTCACTTCCATTTACTTACTCTCCCTACCCCCACCCCACCCCCAATCTTCTCATCTATGTTTTAAAATAGCTGTTGACCCTTTGGTCTTATATAGATTTTTTTTTTTTTT
>NW_004444116.1:1895174-1996272 GCF_000243295.1 Trichechus manatus latirostris
TTTTTTTTTTTTTTTTTTTAAGAAACACAATACTCAAGGGTCACAATCTTTACTCTTTGGACTAAAGTATTACTTAGTTTGAAGGTGACTTCAGGGACAGTTTCAATTTAAGGTCTGAAGAGCAACTCAGGGCCATAGTCTCAGGGACTCCTCCAGCCTCAATAGGTCCCGCAAGTCTAGATTCTTTAATAATTTGAAGTTCTATTCCACATTTTTCTCCCTTTTTTATCAGGATTCATCTGTTATGTTCCTGATCAGAATGTTCAGTAGTGGTAGCCAGGCACCATCTAGTTCTTCTGGTCAAGGTGGAGGAGGCATCAGTATTGGTCTTGATGGTGGTGTTGGGCAGCCTCAGGGGACGTTTCAAGGTAGAGGAGCAGAGGCAAGTCTGCACTATTGGTTTTGAGAGTATTTTAAGAGGGACTAATTCCATTGACTTTGATAAAGTAGAGGGCCAACACAAATGAGGGAAACTCTCAATGAGATGATCTGACACAGTAGCCATAACAAAGGACTTAAATATACCAATGATCATGAAGATGATGCAGGACTTGTCAACATTTCATTCTGTTACACATAAGGTTACCATGAGTCAGAGCCAACTTGACAGTAACTAACAACAACAAAAATTCCAATGAAATGACACAGAGTTTCCTTCTCATTGCTTTGGAGGTAAGAAAAAGAAAAACCTCAACCAAATGTAGAAGCACTAAATCAGGGGTTCAGATAAAATATAATTTTCCCCTACTCTGAAGATACAAGCTAAAAATAATAGTTCATTTAATTATTCCACATGAAAAAAATTCCTTTTGAACTCTGATGTTACAACTTAATGTACTGCATTAGACACGATAGAGTGTATCTTCGCCCAAGAATCAATAATGAATATATCTTTTCTTTCATTTCAAGCTTAACCATGACAGCATTGACAAATTCTGTACTCATAAAGGAAATCCCTTCTGGGGATGAATTCCAGGTAGAAACAGGAATAGAAATTTCCCAGGGACTGGATTAACACATATCTCTCTGTACATCGGGTTTTGTTTTATTTTTATTTTTTTAAAAACCTTATATTGAAGCATAACAGAAAACAGAAAAAATACACAAATCATGCTTAATGCTATTTCATAAAGTGAACACATCCATGTAACCTGTACCTAGATAAAGAAACAGAACATTACCAGTACAAAAGCCCCTCTCCTGCCCTCTTCTAGCCATCATTCACAAGAGGGTAACTATCTGCTCATATCATACAGTAATTTTGGCAGTTTCTAAACTTTATATAAATAGAATTATACAATATATTGGTTTCTTTTGGTCAACATTGTGTTTGTGATATTTTTCCAAAATATATATATTTACTTTTGTCAAAACAAAACACTTACTTTCCCTCATCTCTCTTTCTCTTCTTTTTTTTTTGTCCAGCCAGGGGTACACAAGACAAGGGGGAAAATCAGTTGGGAAAGAACTATGCAGCACAAATTCCTATCCTGATTATCATTTCCTCATTCACTTCTGCTGGGGAGAAG
Organism: Trichechus manatus latirostris; assembly: GCF_000243295.1. Taxonomy (NCBI): domain Eukaryota; kingdom Metazoa; phylum Chordata; class Mammalia; order Sirenia; family Trichechidae; genus Trichechus; species Trichechus manatus. The sequence goes on from NW_004444116.1 coordinate 1,896,704, forward strand.
CCCCAGTGCTGCGTGATTGTTTACTGAACTTGATGACAATGATAAACTCAGTATAGGAAAAGTGGGAAGAAAAGAGAGTGGCTGAGAAAGTAAGGAAGGAGTAAAAAATGATGGGGGCTTACTTGACCCATTGAGACTAGAGGAATCCCCCAAACTATTGCCCTGAGATCCTAAAACCTTGAAGTGAAACTATTCCCTAAAATCACCTTTAAACTGAATAGCTGTTTAGCTCAAAATGTAAAGAATTCACCTTTGAGTACTACATTCTTTTTTTAAAAAAAAATCAGTATGAGACCAAATGGACAACAGTTACTCTACAGTACAGATGAGTAGTTTGGGGGCAGTGATACTAAGTTAATAGGAGTGAAACATCTGGAACGGAAATAACGAGAATGTTGACACATTGTGAAGAATGTAATCAATATCATTGGAGATCGTGTGTAGAAATTATTGAATGAGAGCATGTTTTGCTGTCTGTATTTTCACCCAAAATACAGTACAATATTTTAAAAGTTAAAGGGAAACAGTACCATTACAACATGAAAATCAGGCAAACACTACCTTAATTAAGTGATCATAATATCACCAATGATGGTACAACGTGGCATTTTATGCCCCATGATGTGATGAATTGAGAAAGACACAGCATCACTTAGGTAATATTCTTGCCATCAGTGTTTAACCTGAATCTTTCCATGAAGAAACATTACACAAATCCAAACTGAGGGATATTCTGCAAAATGATGAGCTTGGACTCCAAAAATGTCAATATCATAAAAGAAAAAGAAGCCAAGCAACTGTTCTAGATTAAAAGAGAGTAAAGAAATATGACAAATAAATGCAATATAGGATCCTTGTGAGATCTTTGATTAGAATAAAAGAATATGATTATTGGGAAATTTGAATAAGGACTGTAAAATAGATAATGGAATTGTTTTTCGTGTTAAATGTCTTGTTTGTGGTAATTGTATTTTAGTTACGTAAAACACCCTTATTTTGAGTAGATATACACTAAAATATTTAGGAGTGAAGTGTCACAATAACTGCAATTAATTCCCAAATGGTTCAGAAAAAATACAGAGAGAAAAATAAAGCAAAAATGTGAAAATAGATATAATAAACTAGGTCTAAGAAATAAAGTAATTAATGAAAAAAATGGGCACAGGAAATGTTTGGGGGGTGATGAATGTATTCATTGTCTTGTTTGTATTGTGTGGTTTCGTGGGTGTATACGTATGTCAAAACTCCTCAAATTGTACACTTTAAATAAACTTGTTCAGTTTATTATATTAAAAAAAAAAAAGGCGGGGCATTTCTCACAGACACAGGAGCCAGGTTGAAGGCACTCCTACTGGCCAAATCTAGGATGATGTGAGCACCAAAATAATTACATACTGTCATCCATCAGTATCCAAGAAGGATTGGTTCCAGGACCCCCAAGGATGTCCAGGGTTGCTCAAGTCCCTTAAATAAAATGCCTAGTATACGCACATTCCCCACATACTTTAAACCATCTCTGGATTACTTATAATACTTAATACTCAGTGCTTGGCATGCTACTCAAAAGCAAGAGTTTCCCTCCCCCTCCCCTTATGAATTATTTGTATCCCCAAAACAGATATGTTGAAGTCCTAACCCCCAGTACCTGAGAATATGACCTTCTTTGGAAATAGAGTCTTTGAAGATGTTATCAGTTAACATGAAGTCATACTAGAGTAGGGTGGATCCTAATTCAGTATGAGTGGTATCCTTATAAAAGAAGAGAAAAGACACAGAGGGAGGATGGACATGTGAAGATGGAGGCAGAGGTTGAGAGTGAAGCATCCACAAGCCAGGAATCCCAAGGATTACCAGCTGCCACCAGAATCTAGGAGAAAGTTATAACAATTTATCCCTCAGAGCCCTCAAAAGGAATCAACACAGCCAACACCATGATTTTGGACTCCTGGCCTCCAGAACTGTGAGAAAATAAATTTATGTTCTTATAAGCCATCCAGTTTGTGGCAGTTTGTTACAGCAGCCCAAAGAAACTAAAATATCCCCCATTTATTTTGTCGTTTATCTTTTTATTATTTGTATGGACTTGTGGATTCCTATTTTTTGATTGTTCATAATTGATTATTATACAGTCGGCCGTCCATATCCTCGATTCGGGTTCCACATCCTCGAATTCAACCACCTACAGTTCCTTGGAAACCCTGTGGGACAGTTCTACTCTGTATTACAGGATCGCTATGAGTCGTAATAGACTCCCGGCAACGGGTTTGGTTTTGGTTTGGTTACACTGTATCAAGCATTATAAGTAATCTAGAGATAGTTTAAAGTATGTGGGGAATGTGCATAGGTTATATGCAAATACTACCCATTTTATTTAAGGGACTTGAGCATCCCTGTGCATCCTCAGTGGTCCTGGAACCAATCCTCCTTGGATACCAACGGGTGGAGTTGGAAAATCATCATTTTGCAAGCATCCTAGTAAAGATTGGTTCAGGCAACAATTATCAGTGGATGTTAAACCTTGCGGGAAATTTTGATGAGAAGCAGGATATGCGCAGTCTTAAATTGTTTCCCCACAAACCAGGTGTTCAAAATTAACTTCACCAATAAGGGGCAGATGGACATCATATGTCTCCAGATACCATACTCTGAGAAGTACACAACGTTGCCTATGTTACATTCCAATGGGGAATGCATAACCTGAGCCTAATCATAAGGAAACATCAGACAATCCCAAAATGAAAGACATTCTGTTAAATAAAATAAAATAAAAAGGACAGTATTCTCCCAAAATGTCTATATCATAAAAGACAGTAAAAGGCTGTGGAAATGTTCCAGATTAAAGACTAAAAAGACAAGTCAACTAAATGTAATATCTGACTCTACAAAAAAAGGGGCAATGCTATAATGGACACTATCGGGTCAATTGGTCAAACCGGAATGCAGACAATAAATTAGACACAGCTATTGGATCAATGTTAAATTTACTAAAGCTCATAATAGTACTGTGGTTATACACTAAAATATGTACGGTTAAAAGGACACGATGCGTGCAAGTGATACAGCAAATGGGTAAAATATTAATAATGGCTAACTCTGGGTAAAGGGTAATAGGAGTATTTTTGTACTATTCTTAGTCTTTCGACTTTTTAGTAAATTTGAAATTATTTCAGAGAGAGACTGCACTGTAGGCTCTGAGAAACAGAAGCCAGTCCTGCTGTATCCGCTATCCTCCTTTGTCTAAGTAACCTTCTCCTGCGCGCTGCTCAGAGCAGGGGACCGCGAGGGGGTTGCAGGAAGAAATTGACTCTCAGGACGCCGATCCGGGAGCCTATGTAATGCCTCTCACCAAGGCTCGGGTATTCAGTTTGTCCTTGTGATCGATCCAGGACATCTTGAGCTCGCAGGGACGTTTCCTGCCGTCGCCACGAAACGTTCAATGGATGTTTTTGGCTTTTGGACACGGAGATGATTTGAGGGTCTTTGTTCAAAGGGTGGCGGTGCTGGGCGTCAGGACTTAACCGCGGTGGGCGAGGATCCCCCTAGACTCTACCCTTCTTTTCATCTTTTCCCAACACTGCGGTCTCTGCCCTCTCGGAGGCGGCCTGGCCACCTGCTGGGACCTTACTCTGGGAAAGAGCAGAAAAGGAGACCGGAGAGAGCGAGAGGCACACAGATTGCTTCCCTTCGGCTTCCTTCGTTTGGAATCTCATTCTGTTGCTTTCTTCTGAGGTGGTTGAACAGGATTCCGCTCAGCTGTTTCACACATGAAGAATTTACATTCATGTTTCTTCTGTAACTTACTAAATCCTAAGAAGCGAAGAAATAAGTATTATAAGTCACGAAAGGAATTCCAAAGTAAACCCTACACGGTTGGGGGTGTAGCTCAGTGGTAGAGCGCGTGCTTAGCATGTACGAGGTCCTGGGTTCAATCCCCGGCACCTCCACCAGTTTTGAGAGGGTACGTTTGTGAACAGAGTGTTTTTCGCCTTTCGTTCGTGTAGCCAATCCGTTTTCTACTTCAGTTTCTCCCGTTAAACCTGATCTCCTTCTTCATTCAATTTTCTGCCAGTTAGGAACTAACCTGACACCTAGTACTGCTCTTGCGGTATCAATTTCTGTCCGGAGGGCATTGTCATCACCAGAGATGACGGGGCCGAAACGATGTCGGAATCAACCAGCTGGCTCACTGGGGAACTCTTTGGATACTGTGCAAAAAAACAAGTTTGCAAGTTTATCAGCCTGGTGTCTTTGTATTCCATATCATGGGATTACTGAACACGGAAAAGAAAAGAAAAATAGGAGATTTAAACATATAACAGACTTTCAGTTTCATTCTCCTTCTTTTGAATTCTGAAGAGCTCTTGGAGCAAAGAACACAGTGGAGATGGAATAACAGAAAAAAAATCTTATCTATTTCCTCCTTCTGAGCTTCTGATCAACCCATACCTTGTTTTCTCTGATCACCAGAAACGGAAGCAGTGGACCCCAGTTATTACTATGGGTATTATGCATACAAAAGACAATAAAGTTCTGCCTGTCATAATACAGTGTCTTCCAGACCTGAACTGAAAGATACAGACTGAATGAAGATTCACCGGTTGAATGAATCCAGAACCACCACCATTTAGCTGAAATAGCTCGTTGGGAGTGTGAGAGACCAAGCATATAAATATCTCTTGTTCAATAAAATTTCAATCAAATAAATGACATGCCGGGCTCATTTTAGAAATAAATTTAACTGGAGCACCACTTTCACAAACAAGCATCCCACACTTTAGAAATAAATTTAACTGGAGCACCACTTTCACAAACAAGCACCCCACAACACCTAAATATGTTAACCAATCCAAAAATCAAAGCTGACTTGCCTAGGCCAAAAACTAGTCTAAAGTACTGGTAGAATGCATAATCCGAGAAAAAAAAAGTTATCAAGTTTTAATTTATTTCTAGGAATTATTTTTTAATCTGGAAAACAATTCTGTGTAACATATTTTTAATAGGTTTTAACGGTCTTTACCCCCTATTTACCACTCCCCATCTGTCGGTTTGTCATACTGTGGTGACTTGTGTGTTGCTATGATACTGGAAGCTATGCCACCAGCATTTCAAATACCAGCAGGGTCACCCATGGTGGACAGGTTTCGGCGGAGCTTCTAGACTAAGACAGACTAACCCTTTGGTGATCTTACTATTTTCTGCTTTGAATTTTTTTTTTTTTGATGCCATGTGTTTTCATCAATGGAAGTATGCTGAGTTATGGGGTTTGTTTAAATTTTTGGTTGGTAATATGGATTTTGAAATATATTATCTGGGACTACATGGCTACCACTCAACTTTTTGCATTCTCAAGCCTGCTGATTGACGGTTGACCGTCTTTCCCAATGAACCTTTGTTGCTGAATATATGGCGAGGCGCCTTCCTTTAGGTTACATTGGGAATCTCTGGTTTTCCAAATATGACAGAAAAAAAAAAAAAACCAAGCCCACCAGGGTTCACTAACTATCACACAGGAAACCATAAATATGCTACAAACCTTACCTTGTAGTACAAAAGCCAAAGGAGACAAAATTTTTACCCAATCACACTTTCTGGTTGCACTACCTTACTTGCAAACCTCATACTACAGGTATTTTGCTTCATCTGATGTTTCTTTGAGAGCCTTGGTGGTGTAGTAGTTAAGAGCTTGACTGTTAACCAAAAAGTTGGCAGTTCAAATCCAACAGCTGCTTCTTGGAAACACTCTGGGGCATGAGTTGGAACCAACTCAATGGTACCGAACAACAACATTTCTTTTACCTTTTGCTGTTATACAAGTCCCCACTGAAGGGCAGTAAATACTTTTACCGGGAAAGTATACAGAACTCCAGATGCATAAAAAGTGGTTGGGATACCATAAGTCCATGGATCACCAAAGGGCTAGGAAGAAAGCTCTGGAATTCTACTTCTGAAAATTAGCCAGGGAAAACCCTATGATCACAATAGAAAATTGTCCAATATAGTGCTGGAAGATGAGCCCTTCTAGGTGGAAAGGCACTTGAAACACAAAGTAGCCACAACGATATCAACAATCAGGATGGGCAACATTTTATTTTGTTGTACACGGAGTTGCTGTGAGTTGAAGCTGACTCAACAGCAACTAACCACAATAACAACCACTTGTTTTAAGTCCCATTAAGGTATTTTGTGGTTAAATAGAAGATTAAAATGTTTTCATAATAAGACAGGGATACCCACTGTCTTCACTACTATTTAATATTGTAATGGAGGTATTAATCAAGGCATATAGACATAAAAAGAAAATTAAAGGATTAAGAATTAGACAGGAAGGGATAAACCTATTTCTAAAACTTGGTAGGATTATGTATCTGGAAACCATCCCTTAAAATGAAAACGCTACTACCAATAGAGAATTTAGTTAAATGTAGTTGTAAAATAAACATACACAGAACAAAAAATAGCTTTCTCATATTCAACTTTTGGAGGTTGTTGTATATCAACTCATTATTCTGAGAATTGAAAAAGGAAAAGAATCAAGTATTTATCCTACCTCTCCTGCATGGAATATATTTTAGGGTAAACATATAGTTAATGGGGGAAAGTTTTTATCCATAGAAGAATCACAGCTAATAAATGCAGGAGGAATGAAAATATTAGAAAGTCAACATTTTGCAACTGGTATTATTATAATGTATTTAGTGTTGAAAAGCAACTATGTCACCTTGAAGACTAAGGTGCGCCTGACCCAAGCATGATATTTTCAATCGCATCATATGCATCTGAAAGCTGGACAATGAATAAGGAAGACTGAAGAAGAACTGATGCCTTTGAATTGTGGTGTTGGCGAAGAATATTGAATATACCATGGACTGCCCAAGAGTGAACAAATCTTTGTTGGAAGAAGTACAGCCAGGGAGGTCCTTGGGAACAAGGATGGCAAGACTATGTCTTACATACTTTGGACATGTTGTCAGGAGGGATGTTCCTGGAGAAGGACATCATGCTTGGTAAAGTACAGGTTCACTGAAAAAGAGGAAGACTGTCAACGAGATGGATTGACACAGTGGCTACAACAATGGGCTCAAACGTAACAACGATTGTGGGCATGGTGCAGGGCCAGGCAGTGTTTCCTTCTGTTGTACATAGGATTGTTATGAGTCAGAACTGACTCGATGGCACCTAACAACAACAACCATTTAGGCTATAGTCAACAACGACTGCTACAACCATGAGGTGAAATTGTACAGGGGACTCTAGAATGGATGAATCAGGCTAACGTCACCTGAAACCAATGATAATTTCACATCACTAAAAGTGAGACAACCACTTATCATGTGCCTCTTGATTGTATGAAATAAAATATACCCAGCACCACCAATGAAATATTTGTGTCAACAAATTGAGACTTCGTCTAATCAAACAGACGAAACCATCTGCTTACAGTAAATACTGGGAATGGAAGAATATGTTTAATGACACCATAAGGTTGCAGTCAGCCAAATCCAGACTGTGGGAAATTCTCCTGGACACAGTGATCGTCAACAAATAAGTGGCATGAGCAAAAAGGGAGGTGGAACTGACACAGATTAAATGACATGTAAGTCATGTAAGGAGAAGAACAGACAAATGCAACATGTTTGGATCCTGAGTCAAACAAATTATATGGGAAATGGCTTTCTAAACATGAACTGAGCATTGGATTATATTAAGAAAGTTTTGTTAATTCTGTTGGTTGTGGTATTGTTATGATGTCTTAGTTATCTAGTGCTGTTATAAATACTGCAAGTGAATGGCTTTAACAAACAGAAATTTATTCTCTCCCAGTTTAGGTGGCTAGAAGTTCGAATTCAGGATGCCAGCTCTAGGGGAAGTCTTTCTCTTTCTGTTGGCTCTGCAGGAAGGTCCTTGTCTCTTTGAGCTTTTGCTCCTGGGCAATCCCTCATGTGGCTTGGTATCTCTCTCCCCCTGTCTTTGCTGGCTTGTTAAATCTCTTTTCTATGTCAAAAGAGATTGATTCAAAAACACTCTACCTTAATCCTGTCTTAGTAACATAACAAAGACAATCAATTTCCAAATGGGATTATAACCATAGGCATACAGGTTAGGTTTTACAACACATATTTTGGGGTGGAGGGGGGAGAACAATTCAATCTGTAACATACGGTAATGTTAAAAGAAAGTTTATAATTTTCTTTTTAATATATACATGCTAAAGTATTTATGGGTGAAATTGATATAATATCTGAAATTTGGTTTATACTTTAGAGGAAAAATGTAAGAACAATAAAATAAAAAGGAAGTGGATTGGCTAGAGATGAAACAAGAACAATGAAACGATGATAACTGATTAAAGCTATGTGATGGGTAAATGGGAATTCATCGTAATATGCTCTCTACTTCTGTATATGTTTCAAAATTCTCAAAACAAAAAGCTAAAAACATAAATGTCATAATTTTTAAATGTCCTAACCAAATGTATCAGCATTTTCCTTTAAGTCATTCGCTCTTTGTCTTATTTAAGAAGGCCTTGTTGGCCATGAAATAAAAAACTTTTTGGTACCGTCTTTAAAAATGAAAAAAAAAAAAATTATTTTCCTCAAAGAATGGCTTCTACTTCTTGAAAATCACAGCAGTGTATCAATTTTTAACTCTATTTTACTTCAGATAGGGAGCTTTGAGATAATCATGCTCATTTCTTCACTGCGTTTTATCCTGTAAGTTTGTGGAAGCCTCCTCTCATATTTATGTAATGTGTATTTGTTCCTTTTTATCCCACTCCCCCTTTCTTATCTCAGATTCTTCCCACCATATGCAGTAATTTGAATGTGTTTAATGTGTCTTTTTATTTGTATGTCTTCTTGTAACTTATATTGCTTTTGTGCATATACCAAAAAAAGAAACAAAAAAACCTCATTGCCATCAAGGTGATTCTGAATCATGGCCACCAGAGTAGAACTGAGTTCCATAAGGTTTTCTTGGCTGTAATCTTTATAGAAGCAGATCACCAGACCTTTTTTCTGCAGCACCCACTGGGTCGATTTGGACCACCAACCTTTTGGTTACTAACAGAGTGCAAACCACTTGAGCCACTCAGGGACTTCTGTACATATACAGTATTTTGAATTTAGTAAATGCTATGATTTATAGAATTCAATGTGTCTCTTACCCTTTAAAACAAGCACAGTGTTTTTAAGGTCCGTCAGTGTTACTATATGTGTATCCTGTTCATTGTTTCTAAGCGATGCACAGTAGTCCATGGTGTATGTCTACCACAATCTACCCTTCCATTTCTCCAGGGATGGACAATAGGTTACCTCCAAATTCCTCCCGTTTACAGTAGGTGTTGCAATGAAAATCCTCCCATATATCCCCATACATGTGAGAAATTTCCTAGGATATATACACAGAAAAACAGTGGCTTGGCATCACAGATTAGATTCTCTGGGAAGCAGCCCTCTAAGTTATGGCAGGTATGGCACGAGCCCAGGGTGCCACTTGAAGGGGGCTGCCACTGCGTACTGTCTATTAACCATTGAATATTCCATTGTCAGCTGTGAGAGAGAGATCATTCAACAAGTTAAAATCAATACTTTCGTATTTGAGAGCATCCATGGGTCAAGGCAGACTGTGTTATCTTGCTCTGCTGAGTATAGAAAGAGGAGTGACCAAAAAAAAAAAAAAAAAAAAGACTTTGAGCACATCATAGGCCAATTTTCATCAGTGAAGGCAAGGAAGGTGCAGTTGTAATTTTCACATAATGTCGTAATGTGTTAAGTCAGAGATTAACCGGCCTGACTTGTATTTTTGAGCTGATGTTACAATAAGGTTATAAGGTTATCTAAAAAATCGGTGTAAGACGTTTGGACTGAGGTGCAGAGGCATAGTGAGGGGGGCAGAGGGGACATTTGACCGGGGGCACAAGTCCAAGGGGGCGCCAGAAGAGGGGAGGAATGATATTCCGAGGGGCACAAATACGAAAGACGCGTGACTGAGGCTGCCGGACAAGAGGAGGGGAAGGCGTTTCTACTAAAGCATCACCACTTTCAATGTTTATTCATCTTGAAATTGGAGGTCGGGGAGATGCAATTTAAAGATTGCCCCTGGACGTTCGTTACCCTTGCTAAGCCTCTGCAGGGGCACAATTTCAGTGCTTGCCATAGGCTCTATTTTCCATAGCCTCTGGCTTGATATGGAGATTAATGTGCAGGATGCTTATTAGGGAGTACCTTTGGGATCTATACCCGTGGAAGGCAGGGAGTAGACACAAGATTGGGCAGGGAGAGAAATCAAACTGTGATGCAGGGCTGACAGCCTCAGCCCACCCCATGAAGAGTCTTGAATCAAAAATAGCCCACCCAAGTCCTTCCATGTTTGGCTGAAATGACAGGGTTTTCATACCCCTGCCCCTTGGGTCATTTGAGGTGAGCTGCTCCAAAAGGGTGTGATCTTGGGCAGGTAGCTCTCTACAGCTGAGACAACCCTGAAGCACCTGACAGCTAAAGATCATCTGCTAAATGCACTCTGAGCAGCTGGGGCAACAAGTTCTTCCTGAAGAGGGATATGGGCAAAGCATCTTTGTGTCAGTCACATTTAGTCATAGTGAATGTGTTTGTGTAATTGCCAAAGTACTGGCAGAGTTCTCTGCAGGATGGCTGGCTGTGCCATTCTGCCCTTTAACCAGTAGCGCAAACCAAAACCAAAAAAATAGGAAGAAAAAAATGAAATGGTTAAAGGATATTAACAGGCATTTACAAAAGAAGAGACACAAGAAGCTAACAAGGATGTGAAGCCATGCTCAAACTCATTAGTAAACAGAGAACTATAAAATCAAATAACAATAAAATTTCATGTTAAGAATGTAACCAATGTTACTGAACAACTTGTTTAGAAATTGCTGAATGGGACGCTGAACTGCTGTGTAAACCTTCACCAAAAACACAATATTATTTAAATAAAAAAAAACTCATGTTACACCACTGAAACTGGCAAAAGTAAGTAAATGTAAGTATATGTCAAAAGAGATTGATTGAATTGAATTGATTGATTGAATAATATTAATAGTTAGCAGGTTTATTATTGATTTGCAGTTGTTCTTTGAATAATCTAGAAATTATTTCATTGTTGGTTTTAAGTATCGCAGATAACATCTCCCAGTCTGTCATCTGTGTGATGATTTATTCTAAGCTACCCTTTGTTGAAAAGAAATCTTTAATTTTTATTTAATCAAATTTATCTTTCACCTTTTTTTGGCCTTATGAATTGTGCTTGGGAGAGTCTTGTGTGCCATTAGATGAGAATGGTAATAAAAATTATGATGATGCTACAAATGATAATGATGATGGCAGTTAACTTAGTGTATGCTTAATAGATCAGAAAGAGGTTTGTTATAATTTCTTTTTTAAAAAATGAGTCATGTCAGTAATTATGATGAAGACACAGAATCAAAATATCAATTATAAAAACATAATAACTCCTCTGCCTACTGATTGGGCAAACAGAATGAAGAAACTATGGAGAACAAGTTTATGTACCTCGTCGCCTCTTGCACGAGAAACAGTCATTTTTCCTTCAGAATCAGTTTCCCTGATTGAAGAAGACCCTTCCTAATCTCTATTGAGAATCCAATTTACCTGAGTTTCGTATGTTCTATGGTATACACTACTTAACAGCAGTTGGCTTCAGATGGAAATCAGGAAGTAGAAGAGAAGTTAGAGTAATGGACTTCCCTGTGCCAAAGATCTTGATGTTGTTGCAAGATTAATGACCAGAATAGGAGATACTCATTCATACATTATTCTCCCCCATACTGCTCCTCCTACCACCATAGAGTTGGTGGAGCAGCATCAAAAAGGTCCTAGCCCTGGAAGCAATGTGGCTTCTTTTGAACATTCGCATTTCTTTTTCAAAGTAAGATAAAGAAAGATGGCACTCACTTAGTTATTTTAAGTTCCTATAAATGTTCAGTGTGATTATATTTACATGTCACAGAACACAAGAAAAACCATGAGCACATAGGAGAATGTGGTATCTGTTTTCAATTTGCCACATTCTCATTCCTTAGGTCAACAGCTAGTGCACCAGAGCAAGTGTGATGTATTGAGAAGACAATTACAGGGGAATAATTAAGAATAGAAAAGCTTCTTCCTGGAGCCGAAAGGGAGAAAACATTCATCGTGTGATATTAGACAGGACATAGAGTAAATAGATGTTGGGGACTTCTGTGGAAGGATAAATTATATTTGCCACTCAAAAAAGAGATCCTTACAGGGATCAAAAATGTACTCAGTATCAGCATCTGACCAACTGAGACAGCTTCAAGTGGAATGATACATCAATAAAAAATAAATAAAAAACAAACAAATTATGTATTTAACTGCCTTTAATTCTGGCATTTTAATCTATTTTCAGGGTTGCTAAGGGGACAAAGCCAAATACTTTTCAGAATTCAGGCCATACAATGTCCTTTAAAGAGGCAAGTAAAGAGAGGAAATGCTGGGGATTAAATCTGAGCCCTCCAAGATAGGGTTTCTGCACTCCACCACTGAACCACATACACATAATTGATCTTTAGGACTCTTCTGATCATTGGCCAAAAATTCCACCAAATTGTATCTTTACATAGCTTCTTCTAGAAGACTTGTACCAAGAAGCGGGAAAGTTAGAAGTAACGACTAGTAGGGATACGGAAAGGGGAATAAAATAAACTATGAATCAAGAATGGATTAACCAGTAAGCAAGGTATGTACAGGCTTATATTAAGCAAGGTATGCCCAGGCTTAGTTGTGTTTACTTACTAATCTGTAGTGCACAATTTCACATAGTTTTCACACATCAAAGATGTGGTAAAAAATAACAGGTAAAATTGTGCACTACAGATTAGTAAGTAAGCACAAAAAGTGTAAGCCAAAGTGTAACTTGCTTATTGAGTAATCCGTCCCTGCCACGAATGAACAGGCAGATTGAGTAGCTGGAGGTTTTGTCTCTTTGTTGCTTGGTAGAGAAGACATAAGTGGAAAGACTAAGAATAGAACTGAGAACCTCATGTATGCAAATTATAAGCCCTGCCACTTCTTATATCCTTGCACCTATCCTGTTCTCACCCCAGTATTTGGTCAAAAAAAAAAAATTCTTTAACCTGATTTGTATAGCTCCTTGTGATGACTGTGTCAATAAATCTTGTTTTATGAGGGGGAAAAAAAAAGTCTTTAGGTCACCTAGTTGAACCATACCAGACCTCATTCAACAAGCAGTTGAAAAATTAGCTTACAGTGGGTTGTATATATGACATTCAAAAAAAGCATCACATTTCTGGGAAGACTAGAGTTTAAAAAAAAAAAAAAGTATGTTAGAGTAAATAGCTCAGACTTTTCTAAAATAAAGCACCGAGTCTGTCTTAAAAGAGGGGATGACACAAATGGCTAAGAAGAGAGAGAAGAATCATCTTGAACTGTGCTCCAGAGAATTACATTTCTGGTCACAAGTTATCCACCTTCAGTCAGTCCATCACTGTCTTCCTGCACAACAATGTAAGCACAACTCTGTAAACTGAGGGATTAAAATAGTATCTATGGGAAGAAAAGATGATAAAGAAACAAATCCAAACTATCACCACTCATAACTTGTTTCAGAGAAAGCCTTGATAGTCATTTTATCGTCCTGTGATGACGTTTAAAAGTGTTTTGAAATATTTATGATTTTGATATATTAAATTTATAAATTTTATTAACTGGAAGCATTTGGTTAATATTTATATGTTCCGAGTAATTCGATACATCTATTTTAGAATCTTCCAGTAATCTATTAATTTAAGTAGTGCTTGAATATGGACTTCAAATTCCTCGCCTGAGGAAAGTTAGCTAAAGTGGAGATGCCGGGGATCGAACCCGGGACCTCATACATGCAAAGCATGCGCTCTACCACTGAGCTACATCCCCAAAGACAAGCCAGTTTTCTTCCTTTTGATTGTTGGCTAATAGTTTTTCCTAAATGGTACGATTCAATCATGCACAATTCCGTGAGTTTTTTCGATCACATTCACAGAAGTATAATCAGGTCGATTTAACAAAAGCTTATTAAACAATACAGTCCGTAAGTCCCCTATACTATTCCTTAATATAATTTAGCAGAGTTTATTAATTGCATATTTATGTAATTTGATTAAGTTTGTTTCCTTCTCTAGCAAGGTAGCTTCAGATGGCAGAGCTGAGACTGTATCTATACCATCACTCTATCCCAAGCCCCTAGTATAGAGCCTGGCGCGCAGCAGCCAATCAATAAAGAGCGATGAGAAAAAAAAATTACAAGTGTACCCTGTTCTGTGTATGTGCTATGCTACGGTACAGAGAATCTTGCAGTGAAGCGCGTGTGTTGGGGGAAAATCACAAATATATAAACTGATAATTTCAATACAATATGGCAAGTGTTCTGACCAAGATAAGCGTATGTAACTACAATAGCACACAGGAAGTATACTACATTCTTGCGCAACAGTTGACCCCTCCAGCAGTCTTAAAGGACAAAACTTGGCCAAGTAAATAAAGGCCAAGAGTTGCACAGAAGGGCCAACTTAGGCTTGCAGCTGCGGGTGGCTGTGCCAAAATTTCGGCCAAAATTCTGGGTGGCGGTGGAACATTGATGCCCCCAGTAAGTACCAGGCAGTGATTTGCCCAGGCTCATAGCGGAGTCTTGTTGACCAGCAGGCGGAAGGCAATTTACTTTGGGCAGGGATAGACAGAAAAATGAGACTCGGTTTGCCGCTGGGTGGGACTGTTCTGGCTCCGCGTGACCCTATTGTACGGACATGGGGCTGGGGTGGTGTATTTGATAATTGTGCTGGTGACAGGAGGGGTAAGGGCTACCAATGTCCAGCGCTGACACCCGAGCTCTTGAACCGCCCCTCCCTGGTGCGGATGACCATTGTGCTCACTGGAGTGGACCGTTGAGTATCTTCCAGAACCATTCACAGTCCCAGCTCCCGGCATCTGTTCTCCGATCCCTTCAGCGACAAAAATATTCTCGCTCCCGCTCTCGCGGTTTAATTTCAGCCTTCAGACAACGGGTTGGGCAGTCTAATGTTCCTCGCAGGCCAAGCCTCTTTTCTCCTTTAGGACTTAGCTGGAATGCTCTGTTTACTTCCAGGTGTCATTTCTAGCTTTTGGGGCCACATCACGCTGCAGCCTGTGCCCCGCCTGCCTCGCACTCCTGCTCTCGTCCTGCCGGGCAAGTGTGGAGGGCAGGGATCCTATTCCTCACCCTCCACCAAGCCCTTTCTTCCTGGTTGCAGATTTCTTGACCTCCCCCTGTTCTTGTGCCGGTGAAGGTCCTTCTCCATGGTTGGAACAAGCCTTGCCCTGTCGCCAGTCGGGCTGCTGACGGGGCCTCTGGAGCACTTCGGGTCTCCCAGAAAATGCCCAGGAGCCCTGCCCTTTCCCAGACCGCTATGGGCACAGCCTGTTGGGAAGGAAGGAGAGAGAGGGAAAACAGCAGGGGAGTAAAAAAAAAAAAAAAAAAAAAAAAAAGGCAAACGCCAACATGAAACGTTTGGAATAGAGGGAGAGGGGCACAACAAACAGATAAATGTAAATCTCTAAAAATAAGCAATAAAGCGAATGATTTTACCCTCCAGCAAGGTGGTCTTACCAAAATTCCCCTTAATATGAGCTACCCACTCACTGCTATCGAGTGATTCCGAGTCATGGCGACCCTATATGACAAAGTAGAACTGCCCCATAGGGTTTCTAAGGCTGCAATCTTTACGGAAGCAGACTGCCACATCTTTCTCCCCTCGGAGCGGCTGCTCGATTCCAACCGCTGACCTTTCGGTTAGCAGTCGAGCACTTAACCATTGCGCCGCCAGGGCTCCTTTTAATTTGAGCAGGAGTCCGTAAACCAGTTGCCCTCTAGTGGATTCCGACTCATGGCGACTCCATGTGTGTCAGAGTAGAACTGTGCTCCACAGGATTTTCACGCAGTGACGTATGTGGCGCGACCATAGAGCAACTCGAGTTTACCGCCAAGTGTAGTGGGTAACAGCATGGCCAGGTACCCCTTCCCTCTTTCCGAGCCCCGACCGTAGAACTTCCCAGGGTCTCCCGCTCTGGCATCTCCCCATCACAGAGCTCACTTTTCCCAACCCACCAAACGCAGCTCCTCGGGGTCGCAAGTGGTTTCTGCGCAGGCCGAGGGCGGGAGGCCGGGCGTACTGTGGGGTGGACGTTGCCGGCACCTTTGCTCCTCTCTCGGATTTCCTGTTGCAGACGAACCGCGGGCCCCTGTTTGGGTCCAGTCGAAGAGGACTGCATTCTACCTTATGGATTTTCTAACTGAGGCCATGATTAAGAGACGCGGCCTGGTGTTCTATAATACTGCCAGCGGTGACTTTGTTGGACCCGCGCAAAATACATCAGAGCAAAAGCCAAGGACGTTTTCATCAATTAACAACGAAGGTCGGAGAATCAAAGACCTCCATTCCGCTTCTTCTTTGCCACCATAAGTGAGATTGACTGGTGCGTTGACCCGCCCTGGGAAAGCAAAGTCTTTAGATTCTGGTAGGAGAAAAGTTTCAGCTCACAAAGCTGAAACTTAAAGAACTGACCAGGAGTGGAGCCTGCGGCTTGGTTGGATGCATCGTGGGAAAACTGCCAGGGCCCGGATGCGGACAGAACCGATCCGTTGGTAGCTCTTTGTCGAATCAGGGAGCGATGGTGCATGGCCATTTTTAGTAGGGGAGGGATTTGTCTGGTGAATTCCGATACCAAACGAGACTCGGACAGGTTAACTATTACACGACCCACAAACGGTCGACGTTCTCAAATTCTTAGAGGTCCAGTCACCTGAGGTTGATGAGAGAACAGATCTTTCTTCCTCCTTTTTTTTTTTTGTGTTTCGTTTCCTTCGCTGTAGTTCAGTGGTAGCGTATTTGCTTTGCACATATCACGTCTTCAGTTCGATTCTTGGGGAGTCTGGCTACGGCATGTTATCTGTAGATGTGCTCTATCCTGGCTTTCTGCTTTTCTTAGCCTGCTTTTACTCGTCTTTATTTTCCTCTTTCCTTCTTTTCCTATGGCTAGTGGGTAGTTTCTTTAACGTTCAGGGACTTAGAAGTGTCAAGAGAAATGTCCACTGCTGTTTGTACTTATTCACTTATTTTTAAAAATTAATATTTTTCACCAAATATTTATATGCTATTTTATAAAATTAAAAAACTTAGATTTCCTCCCACATATTTAAATGTTTATTTTAATAAACAGCTGTAAAAAATTCAGGCTTGAAATGTCAAATCATTTTATCTTTAAGTGCTGGAAACACCTTACCAAAAACCCAAAACCAAAAACCAAACCCGTTGCCGACGAGTGAATTCCAACTCATACCGACAATTTTCGGTTAGCAGCGTTTAACCATTATGCCACTAGGGCTCCTTCTGCAAACACCTTAATACTGTGTTATTGTTTAAAAAATGATACAAGAAATGCTATCTTTATCAATACCTTACACCAATGGTTCTTGAAGTTTAGAACCATCTGCAGGGCTTATTAAAACACAAATTGCTGGGGGCCACCCCCAGAGTTTCTGATTCATTAGGTCTGGGCGGCGGGGGGGGGGGGAGGACAAGAATTTGTGTTTTTAACAAGATCCAGGTGATGCTGATACTGTTGGTCCAAAGACCACACTTTGAGGACCATCATCTTATACTAAAATCCATTTCAAAAGTGTTATATTCTTAATTTATATTTCAATCTTCAGCATGTCTCTTACACTTTCTATTTCCCAGGATACAGGTTTACTCACCCAATCTACAGAGGGGGATTTTCCTTCTTACACCAGGCTGAGATTTAGATTCACTTTGATTGTGGATAATTCGGGCCCTGAGCATGACACTTAGGGGCACCTTGCAAGATGGTTGTATCTGAGGCTTTATGCAGCTGGATTGGCTCTGTTTATGGTAAGACTTTGTAGTATACATCGAGAAATTTCCCAGTGGCTTGCTGCAACCATCTATGTTTCTATATTTTCTGATGCCAGGCTTTCCAAAAGGCTCTTGATCTGAATGACTTATGTGTATGGTCCTATTCAGATAAAAACCAATTTTGAAACTGCTTATTCAGAGCTGGTCAGATTCAGATGAATCTAAAGTCTTTAGTGACATGGTTCACACAAACTAGAGCTTCTTTCTGACACTCAAGACTGTAATAGTCACATACTTCTTGCACAACAAACTACACAAAATATATTTTAAGAAAATTTGATCAAACATAAAGAAAATTGTGTATGTGACAGGGACTGTACCATTGAGCATTCTGTGGGGAGATAGCTCAGCACTAAAGCATTTCCTTTGCATGCCAGAGGTCCTGGATTCGACTGCCATCATCTCCAGCTTCTGTTGCTCCTGGGACTCATTTAAGGCTGTTAGGTGGCAAATATTGATGAACACATATATTTGGTTTTAGCACTTTTGATATTCCTAAGCATTTTAAACTTTAAATAACTAAGTGAAATTTCATCTTGCATCCTAGTTCAAAAGACAAAAATGATGCTGCTGAAAAGAGTTTTCTGAGCTGATAATACCAAGGCCTCTCAGACCCTGATGCTATCTATAATCTTTCTTTGAGGGGAAGTAGTTAAGAGAGGAGGTTAAGCTGAGAAAATAGATTGATTTCCATTCCTATGCTTTTTTCTCCCACAACTCTGATCTTTGTCACAACTACTTCTATGCCCCAAGGCCATAAACAATATTTTATTTCTTATTCCTTATATTTTGGAAGAGATCATATTTTAAGTAAATTGCTGAATAGAAAGTACAGTAATAGTATAAATGTATAAAAGTATGACTAATTTGTAATTAGTTGGCCGACTGAAGCAAAGAAGGCAAAGAGGAGAAATTATAGGCAAAGAACAGTCTCTCAGGTAAAAGGACAGAGTTGGTTAGAAATGGCTGCAAGAGAGGAAGGGCTTTTATCAGCTGCTCCTTAGTTCTTTTTTAAACTGGCAAAAACTGCTTTTGTCAGTTAACATAAGGACAAAGGTTACAATGTTCTCTAAAATCATGAGCTGAGAAAGTTTACTCTTGGAAATCATGTCAGGAAGAATGGAACATCCTACTAGTGCCTCGATTATCTGAGCCATGTGGATCACTTTGACATAGAAATTCAGCCTTGATTTCCAACCAACGCCAAAGTTTCAGGCACATCTTTTAATATTTATTTTAACTCTGTAGTTTCAAGAAAACAGAATACTGAGTCCTTGTCTCAGCCAAGGCCTGATGCTAACCACTTTACCCATAGCCCTGCTTTGCTTTTGTTCTATTTGATTTGGTGAAAGCCAACACGTCTATTTGCATTTTTCCCTTGTCTAAGCAAGAATTGAATTAAGCTTTTATGTGTTAAGGTTGAGCAATTTTAATTTAGTTAACATTTTGAACATGGAAACTAAAAATGGATATTCTGAAGGTAAGAGGTTAATAAACAGAAGCTTGTCTTTTGATAAAAATAAAAATTAAAGTTCATGAACTTAGTAAAGATCTGCTTAAGACATAAAGAACCAACTACGTAAATAAATATATTGGACTCTGACTCATGATGACTGTCTTAGGCTGGGTTCTCTAGAGAAGCAAAAACAGTGAAGTGTGTATATATACATATAGATGTAGAGACAGAAATTTACCTCAAGGAAATGGCTCACGCAGTTGTAGAGGGTGACAAGTCCCAAGTCCTTGGGTCAGGCATCAGGCTGGAAGCTTCTCCTGACTCACGTAGCTGCAGGAGCTGAAGAACTCAAGATAGGTAGGTCAGACAGCAGGCTGCTGGCTCACAGGCTGTGGAGGCTGCTGAATCCCAAGATCAGCAGGCGATACAACAGGCCAATGGCTCAACTCCCAAGAACTGGAGATCAGATGATGAGGAACCAGAAGCAGGATCCAGAGCAAGCAAAAGTCAGCGAGGTTTGCCAGGAAGTCCATATATATTGGATACAGATCACACCCCCAAGGAAACTCCCCTTACAAGAGATTGGCTGATCACATCATGGAGGTGATTATATCATAAAATGGAGGATTATTATATCATTACATAACTGCCAAACTACATCATCCCATAACTGCAAAACCACTGAGAATCATGGCCCAGCCAAGTTGACACACAATCTTAACCATCACGGACCACCCCTTGTCAACCTGGCACCTGTGCACATCTCCTTAAACCATACACAATCTCTAAATAAAGACAACTACAAAGTCATACTTACTCCTAACATGATACGACTCACATGCAAACAATCAAAAACACATTAATCCTGTTTACATCCTATATTTTACAAGTGAAGAAAAAAAATTTTTTTGATATAAGGCAGGAATACTCATAATAATTACAGTTCTTGTTTCTGCAATTGGTTACCTGGTTGTAACTGGTATTTAGAACTACCTTCTTCCACCACCCATTCAGTATTCCTTTTGCACTAGCGAGCACTTCAGCTGGTTCGGTTCTTTTCCTGGTGGGGTGACTCAAACCTTCATTCCTGAAGGATCTGTCATTAGTAGTCATGTCACAATTGAGGTGTTGTAGTTTTCCATTTACTTTAATTATACGACATGGCAGTACTAAGAGACATCTTAAGGGATCACCTATATTCAAGACACTCTTCTTTACTTCCGTTACATAATATCAATCTAATTTCTCCTTGGTAATTAGATTCACTCACACAAGCCAATACAGTAAGTTCCTTCTTTGCCTGTTAATCCAGAGGCATAAGGAGCCCAAAGTGGCTGGATTGCATTCTTAATTTCCAGTTCAATGCAATGAGTGTTGTGTCTTCTGGTGAGAGCATTCCTCTCTTTGGAACTAAGACCTCTAGACCCATGGAGCATAGGGTCCCGGGGACATGAAGCAAAAATTTACGAGTGGGTCAGTAGGGGTAATAGTGAGTGGCGCCACTACCATTTACACCCCTTGATTCCTGGACCCATGAATTCTGGCTATGGAAGAAGCAACACAATATATCGGACGCTGGTTTAGAGCACATATAGCCTCCTGGAGAACACTGCCCCAATCCCGCAAGGTGTAGCCACCTAGCTGGTGCCATAATTGTGTCTTTAGAAGGCCATTCCATCATTCTATCAAGGCAGCTACTTCAGATGATGGGGAACATGATAAGACCAGTGAATCCCATGAGCATGGGCGCATTGCCACACTTCATTTGGTGTAAAGCGAGTCCCTTGATCCAAGGCAATGCTGTCTGGGATACCATGATGGTGAAAGGCATTCTGTAAGTCCATGGATGGTAGTTTTGGCAGAAGCACTGCATGCAGGGAAAGAAAATCCATATCCAGAGGAAGTGTCTATTCCAGTAAGAACATAATGGTGCCCTCTGCATAATGGAAGCAGTCCAATGTAATCAACCTGCCACCAGGTTGCTGGCTGATCACCTCGAGGAATGGTGCCATATCAGGGACTCAGTGTTGGTTTCTGCTGCTGACAGATTGGGCATTCAACCATGGCTGTAGTCAAGTCAGCCTTGGTGAGTGGAAGTACATGTTGCTGAGCTTATGCGTAACCTCCATCCCTGCCACCGTGGCCACTTTGTTCACTGGGCAATGACGGGAGTGGCTGCAGAAAGAGGATGACTGGTTTCCACAGAACACATCATTCTATCCACTTGATTGTTAAAATTATCCTCTGTGAGGTCACCCTTTGGTGAGTGTTATGGATTGAATCGTGTCCCCATAAAATATGCATCAACTTGGCTAAGCCATGATTCTTAGTATTGTGTGATTGTCCACCATTTTGTCATCTGATGTTATTTTCCTATGTGTTGTAAATCCTACCTCTATGATGTTAAAGAGGCAAGATTAGAGGCAGTTATGTTAATGGGGCAGGACTCAATCTACAAGATTAGGTTATATCTTGAGTCAATCTCTTTTGAGATGTAAAAGAGAGAAGCAAGCAGAGAGACAGGGGAACCTTCTACCACCAAGAAAGCAGAACCAAGAGCAGAGTGCACCTTTTGTACCTGGAGTCTTTGCACTGAGAAGCTCCTAGACTAGGGGAGAAATAATAATAAGGACCTTCTCCCAAAGCTGGCAGAAAGAGAAAGCCTTCCTCTGAAGCTGGCACCCTGAATTCGGACTTCTAGCCTCCTAAACTGTGAGACAATAAATTTCTCTGTCAACGCTGTCTGCTTGTGGTATTTCTGTTATAGCAGCACTAGATAACCAAGACAGTGAGCATTCACATGAGACACAAATATCTTCACTTCTTTTGCCCATTCAGAGGTCTATCCACATACCTCTTCCCCATAGCTGCTTGTCTCCAATTTTCCAGTTGTATTCCTTCTAAGTCCCTGACCATTCAGCCAAAGCATTGGACACAGCCTATGAATCAGCATACGATTGCACATCTGGCCATTATTCCTTTCAAGCAAAGTGAACAACCAGGTGCACTGCTTGAACTTCTGTCCATTGGGGGGATTTCCCTTCGCCACTGTCCTTCAGGGAGGTCCCAGAAAGGGGCTGTAGTGCTGTCGCTGTCCACTTTAGAGTGGTGCCTGCATATCGTGTGGAACTATCTGTAAACCAGGCACGAGTTTTCTTTTTCTCAGTCAACTGATCATAGGAACTCCCCAAGAGGCCATAGGTGCAGACTGGGAGAGGGCAGATAATGTGACAGGAGTGAAGATCATGGGCATCTGGCCACTTCCTCATGCAACTTACTTGTGCCTTTGTCCTTCTCAGGCTTGATCTTGTATATACCACTTCCATTTAATGATGGAGTGCTGCTGTTCATGTCAAATTTTATGGCTCTGTGGGACAGACAACATCCAGTTCATGATAGACAGCTCAGGCCACATGGTGACTTGGTGGCCCATGGTTAAGCATTCAGTCTGTACTAAGGCCCAGTAACAAACCAAAAGTTGTTTCTCAAAAGGAGAGTAGTTATCTGCAGAGGATGTCACGGCTTTGCTCCAGAATCTTAAGGGTCTGTGCTGTGATTCACCAATAGGGGCCTGCAAAGACTCCAAACAGTATCTCTATCTGCCACTGACACTCGAAGCACCATTGGATCAGCCAGATCATATGGCCCAAGTGGCAGCGTGGCTTGCACGACAGCTTGAACCTGTTGCAGATCCTTCTTTTGTTCTGGGCCCAACTCAAAACTGGCAGTTTTTCAAGTCACTTGATAAACAGGCTGGAGTAGCACACAAATGAGGGATATATTGCCTCCAAAATCCAAAAAGACCCCCCAGGCATTGTGTCTACTTTTTAGTTGTGGGAGGGACCAGATGCAATAACTTATCCTTCACTTTAGAAAAAATATCTTGACGTGCCCCACACCACTGGACCCCTCCTCTAGAAATTTCACTGAGAGGGAAAGTGTCTGTATTTTTTGTGGGATTAGTTTCCCACCCTCTAGCATGCAAATGTTTTACCCATAAGTCCAGAGTCATTGAACTTCTTCCTTACTAGGTCCAATCAGCATAATGTCATCAATGTAATGGGCCAGTGTGACAGCTTGTTGAAGGGAAAGGTGATCAAGATCACTGTAGACTAAATTATGACATAGGGCTGGAGAGTTGATATATCCCTGAGGTAGGACACTGAAAGTGAATTGCTGGTCTTGACAGCTGAAGGCAAACTGCTTCTGGTGTTCCTTCAAAACCAGAATTGAGAAAAAGACATTGGCAGATCAATAGCTGCATACCAGGCAGGAGATGTGTTAATTTGCTCAAGCAATGAAACCACATCTGGAACAGCATCTGTAATTAGAGTCACCACCTGATTAAGTTTATGAGAATCCACTGTCACTCTCCAAGATCCATCCATTTTTTGCATCTGCCAAATAGGTGAGTTGAATGGGGGTGTGGTGGGAATTACCACCCTTGCATCCTTCAAGTCCTTGATGGTAGAAGTAATCTCTGCAATCCCTCTAGGAATGTGATATTGCTTTTGGTTTACTATTTTCCTAGGTAGGGGCAGTTCTAATGGCTTCCACTTGGCTTTTCCTACCATAATAGGCCTTACTCTACTTGTCAGTGACCAAAGTAGGGCTTCTGCCAGTTGCTGAGTATATCTATTCCAATTATGCATTCTGGAACTGGGGAAATCATTACAGGATGGGTTCCAGGACCCACTGGACCCCCTGTGAGATGAACGTGAGCTAAGTCTTCATTAATAACCTGACCTCCATACACCCCTACTCTAACTGGAGGGCCCCAGTGATGTTTTGGGTCTCCTGGAATTAGTGTCAGTTAAGAGCCAGTATCCAGTAATCCCGGAAAAATCTGATTATTTCCTTTTCCTCAATGAACACTCGCTCTTGTAAAAGGCGATGGATTCCTTTGGGGAAGGCTGGAATAAAGATTAACACTACAAGTTTTTTGCACTGCAGTGAGGTCCCTCCTCAAGTGGATCCAGCCTTCATTCAAGGGGGTGTGGGTTTGTGAACTGGCTCAAGTCCAGGAATTGATTGAGGGGCTGTGACTCTATTCTGGCACTTTGAGATAGACTGCTGTTCACTTGACCTAGAATTCTTCTGCTTGTACAGATCAAGTAAATACTTCACAGATTTCCCATGTATTTCCTACTTAGGAAAAGTCAGACTATTCTGATTACTGCTTTGACTCTGCTATCCATTACAGTAACCATGCCCACCTTGTCTTTGTTGATTGAATGCCACCAGTTGGCCCCTACCGCCACAGGGTCCAATCAACTCCACTGTAGTTAGGTGTCTTACTTCAGTTAAGGCAGTTCCCACTGTCAAATCTGACTTACATAAAATAGCAATCACAGGAGTTTTCAAGGATGCTGGGGCTCCTTTCACAAATCTGTTCTTCACAGTTGTGGTGTATCCTCTGGGCATCCATGTGTGAGTCTGTGGGTCCAGCCTCATAAATCCATTCCAAAAAGCCAATTTCCCTAAGCCTTTGGACTCTTTCTTCTATGGTATACTAAGGCAGGTCTGGTACTTCAGTTTGATTTAGTGTAGGCCACCGCATAATCCATGCTTCAGCATGCCAACCATATAAGCTGTTAGATCCTTTCCTAACCTTTCAAGCTGAAACACTGAATGAGGAATGTGTGCTTAGTGGGCCCATATCAATAAACTCAGACTGAAAGTTTCAGTTCGAATCTTCATTGAAAGTTTCTGATAAATGAAGGAAGGGAGAGAGGAAGGGAGGTAGATTGGGACAAGAAATTTACTTAGTAAAGCCTTCAATATGTGTTTAATTCTAAATGCTGTTTAGGAAATTTTTTTTTAAATAACTTTTTTTTTATAGTTTACAAAAAGTATTTTATTAATTTTGTTTCCTGTTCTTTTCACAACCCAGTGAAAAATAGAAGAGTTTACATTTGTTGAATATGGTTGATTGGTATTCAGCATCCATTTCTACTTTATTCTGTTGACTTTCTACACTGGAGAGCCGGGAAAGCCAAAAAATACATTTCCCAGACTTCCTTCAAGCTAAGGATTTTGATGCAAATGAGGTCTAACCAATTAGTAGATACACATCTCTGAGATTTAGAAGGCAGGATATTTGGATATTTTCAGCTAGCAAACAAGATCGTGGACTCATGGTTTGTCTGCAGCAGTGTTATAGAGTCTAGTCTCTAACTTTATAGGACTAGGGTAGTGGCAGAGAAAGTAGACATAGTCCGTGTTACAGTGCCCAGTCACAGCTTCATGAGTTTGGGAAGTAGTTAGAGAGAAAATAGTCTCCTAACCCTAACTTTGTGTTTCCAGCTGCAGTGGTATGTTCTGAGTTTCAGCAATTTGATTAGTAGTCTCCTCTATAGATTAGTTCTATAGATTTTTTTTTGGGTGGGGGAGTCATACTTGAAGGTCTAATGTCTATTTCTCAGCCACTTCTAATGATTACATAATAATACAATTTCCTGTATTTGATGACTTACTGTTTAAAATGCTTAGAGTGATTCCTGTTTCCTTCACCAAACTCTGATTTTTCAGATTAAGAAATCTGAAAATATATGCTAGTAATGAGTTATAACCTATGAATAAAATAAGAATCCATGAGTCCATGTAAATAAACAAATAAGTGGAGGAGAAGGAAATGTTCTTCCATTTATAGTAGAAAGTCAACTAGTACATGTAGAGTGAATGATGGATTTAGAAAATCATCATTTGGTGATCATCATATTAATACTTCAGGTAAGAATAGTCAATGGGTGTTAAATCAGGTGGGTAAAAGTTGAATGATGAGATATTTACATAGTCTCAAACTATCTCCTCATAGATATTTACTGATTTTTAATTAAGAGGAAAAAGTAGTAATTTTACAGTGGAAAAATCTGGCAGATTCCACCATAACATCACTGATAATGAGACAACTGTGTCTCCTGATATGATACACTGGAAAGGACACAATATCAGTTCTTTGATATTGCTGCTTAAAATACTCAGTCTGAATCTAATCGTGAAGAAACAAGAGACAAACCCAAACTGAGGAATATATTACAAAATAACTGTCCTATAATCTTCAAAAATGCCAATGTCACCAAAGAAAAAGAAAGCCTACAGATTAAAGGAGATGAAAGAGACATGGCAACTGAACTCAACACATTATGAAAGATTTTCTTCTGTTATAAAGGACATTATAGGAACAATTAGCAAAATCTGAATAAGACGTGTGTATTAGATAGTAGTATTGTGTCAATATTAATTTAATGATTTTGGTCATTGTACTGTGGTGATGTAACAGAATGTTCTTGTTATTAGGGAACATATACTGAAGTATTTAGGGATAAAGGGCTATCATATCTACAACTTACTCTTAAATGGTTCTATATAATATAGAATAAACCGTTTAGTTTATTCTCTCACTTAAGGTAAAAAGTTCATCTTTGGGAATTTAAGTGAAGGATATATAGGAATTCCTATTCTTGCAACTTTTCTGTAAAATGAAGTTATTTCAAAACGTAAAAATTAAAAAGAAAAGAATGAAACATAGGCCGGGGTACTCAAGACACTCAATAAAAGTCCACATCTGGCTAATGGCAGATACAGGACGTACATAGACTTTGTCACTCAAAATTACATGTTCCTTTCCCTTCTGTGCATGATTAGTCACTTGATTAACTGTCTTTTTTATGCACTTATTTGTGCATAGATTATTTACAAAAAAATTTGATCCATTGAATGAGGATTGATTTTCCCAGAGGAAGGAAAGCAACCCAGTATTGAATTGGGAGATGCTTCATTTTTCAATGTGTGCCCCACTGCAGGATCCTAGCAGTTCCTTGTTGAGTTTGCACTGTAATGAGACTGACTCAGCTGTTTGCTGAATTTGAGGAAACTGCAGAGCTCGCTTAAGGCCCTTTAGACAACCTCTCTTGAGGATCAAAAGACCTTAGAGGATTTGACCTCCAATTTCTCTTACTTCGGCAGCTAAGCATTTCCAATAAGAAACAGAATGGAGGGCTAAAATTTCCAAAGAGAACTCCCAGGTAGCCCAATAGAATGCTCATTAAAATATTAGCAAGCTCATCACCATTAAGTAAAGAGAGAAAGAAGATAGGATTCTTTCCTTATTGATCTATAATTAGGCAAAGGCAATGGATGCATCAACTTAATTTTTCTGTCAAATTTTTACTCTTTAACGTTTTCGAAAGTAGTCACCTGTGAGTAATAACTTCCTTGGGGTTGCAGAAATAGGCTCTTTCTCAATTTTGTGGTTTCCCCCTGAAAATGCGATGACATTCCCTTTGATTATTTCTTGTATTTACACTTTCTGCACCTCTATTTATGTTGCTTAAAATCTCCTCTTTCTTTTTTTATTTTAAAGCTATTTGCCAAAAAGGAAACAATTTTGGAGAACAAATCCCAAACTTCATATTTTTATTTCTTGACTAGCAATATTTTGAAATGAGTATATGTTCATATCTGCCTCCACATGGATTCCCTGATTGCTTTTAAGATAAAATTAAAACTCCCAACTATAGCCTCTAAAAGCCTGACATGGTTTAGGCCCATCCTCCTCTAGCTTCATATCTCATGCTGTTCACCTACATCCTTCCACTGTAGCCGTATTGGCTTTCCTTCAGTCTTATGCACTTTGCCTGACTTCCTCTGCCCGAAATATTCTATGCTCTGCCTCTTTCCTATACTGTTCTTTCCTTTCTTTGCAACTCAAGTCTCCCCCCTGATCTCCTTGACTTAACCAAATTCCTCTTACTTGTTCTAAATCTCACTAATTACGTTTTGTAGCACTTATCACATCCACAATGTTTTATTTATGTTTGTAATTATTTGATTAATGTCTGTCCTCCCAACTAAGCTCTTATCCTCTCTTTGGTAGACCAGACCTATTTAATTCACATTTCCACAAGCTAGCATAAGTAGGCATTCAATATATAATTTTTGGATGAATGATTGAATGAATGAATGAGCTCCATAACCATCAACTAAAATAGATAAAGACATCTTCAACTGCTTGGTATTAGCTTTAAGAGGAACTTGTCTATCCACAGAATCCCTTCCAAAATTCATTTCAGTGATTTTACGTCCAGAAGCAAAAAGAGAAATATAATTTCTTGGAATTGACATACTGGCCCAGATTCATGATCCCGCAGTCCAACCATCTGCCTCTAATGGCTGAATTTTAAAAAAACTAAGGAAAGGGAATGACAGTCATACAAAAATCAGCACCATTATGGATTGAATTGTGTCCCCCCAAAATATGCGTTGTAAATTCTAACCCCTATACCTGTGGATGTAATCCCACTTGGGATAGAGGTTTCCATGTTATGCTGATAAGGCCACTATCAGTGTAGAGTGTATTTTAAACTAATCACTTTATAAAAGAGTAGACTAGGCACAGAAGCAAGCAAGCGCAGATGAGAGAAGAGAGCTGCCAGTGGCATCACTAGGGTTAATATTACCCCGTGCAGTAACTTATGGTGCCACCTCCCCCTCCCCACCCCCCATGGACCTCCTCGGGTACCAGACCATACAGAATCTTTAGTAATGTTTTTTGTACTAATATTACTCATAAATCCTATTCCCTTATATCATTCCTTCTTTTCCTTTAATTACTACTTCATTCTCAAAAAAGTTATTGATATAGGTTCACAAATTACCACAATATTGTAGCTAAAACACCAGAAAATTTGACAAAATCAGTGACTATAAAAACACCTACAGCAACGAAAACGACAGCGGGTGCTTTTAGCGTGCAGATGAAATCACGTTATTGGAAGCGTCATTGTAATTTTGCTGTTATGAGTAACTACAGGGACATTTTTATAAAAAAAATTTCTGCTGAAACACTGCACAAAAATTTTATAGACAGTCATTTTGGTGTCACCTCCTCTGACAGTGTTATCCTGTGCATTCCGCACCGCCACATTCCCCTAGTGACACCACTGATAGATGCCACACCACATGAAGGTCGCCAAGGAATGGAGGAACAGAAGCTGAAAAGAGACAAAGACCTTCCTCTAGAGAAGACAGAGAAAACCTACTCCTAGAGTCAACGCCCTCAATTCAGACTTCTAGCCTCTTAACTGCGAGAAAATACATTTCTGCTTGCTAAATTTGTATCTCTTGTATCTCCCACTTGTATCTCTGTTAAAACCAAACCCAAACCCATTGCATGTGAATTCGAACTGCGGACCTTTTGGTTAGCAGGCAAGCTCTTTACTACACCACCAGTGCTCCACATCTCTGTTATGGCAGCACTAAGAAACTAAGACAAACATCAAGAAATAAAATCGGTTCCTAAAACAACTCATTTCCTTAACACCAATTCGTGATTTACAAAAGTCAAGGATTTCTTTCAGTACTCCATGGACACCCAAGGGACTAAGGAGGTCAGTGAACACCTTGAAAGTATATGCAAAATTTATTGATATGCCTTTTTTTTGGTCATGGGCCAAAGTTTTCATCAGATAATGAAATAAGTTTATGGCTCATACAAGTTTAGGTATTATTATTCCTAAACCATACTGGATACTGTTTGCTTTTATAAATAAGATTATTTGGTATTTAAGATCAGGACTTTTAACTGAGAAATACCAACTTTAAATTCTAGCTTGATTATTTCCTAGCTGTGCAATTTGGACAAGTTACTTCACTTCTCTCCAATTTTCAGTTTCCTCATCTGTAAAATGTACATAGTAAGGCTTGCTTTTGAGAGTATTTCTTGGTATTAAAAGTATGAGAGAAAATACAAAACACAACACAGTAAGTGTTCAAGAAATGGTAATCATTTTTCATCCATGATTTAAGTAAGAGTGCTTAGAGTTTGAGAAACCAGCGGAATATATTTTTAAATGGGTTGTATTTAAGACTTTTCATTTTATTTTAGAAATTGTTGATCCATGACTGATTTTAAACCCCCAGGAACAATTAAATCCCAATATATTTGTGTGATAGATCATCAGTACAGAACTTGAGTTTTTGAGTACGTAGGTGGAATGAGGGAAGTTTGGAGAGATCACAGGTCCGAGAAGTGGATTTGACATTGTGATTTAAGGTAATTTCAGACTAAAAATTAAAACATATTTTCAAATATTTTCTCCTAAGTCAAGGGACCAATTTAAAACCTGGCAAAAAATAAGGCCCTGCTGGGATTCGAACCCAGGATCTCCTGTTTACGAGACAGGCGCTTTAGCCAACTAAGCCACAGAGCCGGAGACACCAAAGGTATGGCATCTTTTGTGAACAAATCGTACTTGATCAGGTGAAGAGCTATCTTGTCTTACTGCACGCACTTTTCGAATAGATCTGACTTCGTACTAAAGCCACTCTTGGAAAGGAATTCTGGAACTTAGACTCTCTTCAAGCTTAACAACACACACACACACATGCATACATGCACTAACACAATCGCTTAGAAAATGTACTAGAACAACGTCAGCGTGTCCCCCGAGGGCAGATGAAAGCACAGAACCGGCGAGAGCAGAGACGAGCCGAGTGCTCAGTGAGGGAAGAGGGGGCCTCCCTGAGTGAGACCAGAACCTTTTTTATATTCCACTGGATTGCAGTAATTGAGAACTGTCAAGTAATTGAATATTCCAAAAGTTAAGTGAAAGGCTCTTCTATTAAAATAAATCAGGTACAACTTTTATCAAATTAATGACATTCCTGGCCGTTAGGAGATGGCACGCGTGTGCTTTGAAAAACAAACAAAAACGCAGAACACGTTCAGGCTCTCCTAAGAGCTGTCAGATCTTACTCCGCTTGATACTCCCAGGACCGGGCTTGATCAGGGCTCTCTTAACAGTTTTACGGTTCAAATTCCAAGACTTGTTCCTTGCCCGAGGCAGGGAAATGACCTCTTGCTCTTTGGAGGTGAACAGATGGAAACCACAGCTTGCAGGGGTTGTGGAGATGTCATAGGAAAATTCCTCATTTTCTGTTCTGCCTTCCTCATTTTGAGACTACAAGAGGATGCTTTTTAGTACCTTCTTCACTTTATTTGGAAGTTAAATAAACATTAAATGATTGAAAAATCACAAAATCAGGAATCCATTCTTAAACTGTTAAAGTTTGGGTCCTAGTTTTCCGCCTTTAATTAGAATTGAGGGTGATGCTGAAAAGGAAGAGAGTTCACCGAATATGCAAGTACCACCGCACATCTATCCAGCTTTCATGGCCTTGTTAAAAAGACAACAAGGAGGAGTCCAAAATTATTTCTTTAACCAAACTAAGGCTGAAAGGGCCTCTGGAACTGGCCCAAAACCCAAAAAAAAACCAGTTGCCATTGAGTCTGTTCCCACTCACGGCGACCACATGTGTGCAGAGTAGAACTGCTCCATAGGGTTTTCAAGGCTGTGACCTTTTGAAAGCAGATCACCAGACCTGTCTTCTGAGGGACCTCTGAGTGGGTTTGCACAGCCAACCTTTTGGTTAGTAGCCGAGCGGTTGACCATTTGCATGACCCAGGGACTGCTCTGGGGCTGGCAGAGCCCTTGAATCTTAAAGTCTTTCTTAATTCCTGTCTTGAGTCAAACGTTTGGCATTACCATTTTCAATCCCACTCAGAATGTTTTTTTGGTGAATATAAACTTATTTTCTCATTAACCAGGATGGTCACTTTTTAATTTAGTATATATTAGCAAAATGCTAGGTTTAGGACTACCATTATTACTCCAGTTACAATTACTGTATATTTACCAAGTTTGGAAAGCACCTCAAAAATCATAAAGGACCAGAAATCATGCCATTTTGAAATCTGATTAGTCAAATTGTCTATAATCAGGATTGTATAAATTTTAGGCACAAAAGTACAATTGAGATGACAGTATTTGCAGTGAAGTATTGTTCAAGTAGATGTTCAGGTGGCACAAATGGTTTGTGCTAGACTACTAGCCTAAAGGTTGGTGGTTTGAACTCACCCAGAGGCGCTGTCCTGGCGATCTGCTTCCATAAAAATTACAGCTAAGAAAACCCTATGGAGCAGTTCTACTTTTTAACACAGGGGGTTTCTATAAGTTGGAATTGACTTAATAGCAATACAGTTTTTTTTTTTTATTTTGGTAGTGTTCAATAAAAGTGACAATAGTGAGTATTTACTGTGTGTCAGGTGCTGAAATAAGTTCTGTGGATACTACTGGGTACAAGACGGCTACAGATGATAGAATATCCAACTTGAATTTTTCATAAATTACATTATTATTGTTGCTGTTAAGTCGGCCCCCAACTTATGGCCTACATCTATTAAAGACATTAAAGCAACAATTAATAACCTTCCAAAACAACCCAACTAAAAAATATGTAAAGGATCTAAACAGCACCTCACCAAAGACGATACACAAATGGCAAATAAGCATATTAAAGAGATGCTCTACATCATATATCGTTGTTGTCGTGAGGTGCCGTAGAGTCCGTTCTGACTCATAGTGACCCTATGTACAACAGAAAGAAACACTGCCCAGTCCTGCCCCATCTTCACAATCGCTGTTAGGCTTGAGCTGATTGTTGCAGCCACTGTGTCAACCCACACTGTTGAGGGTCTTCCTCTTTTTTGCTGATCCTCTAATTTACCAAGCATGGTATCCTTCTCCAGGGATTGATTCCACCTGATAACATGTCCAAAGTATGTGAGACAAAGTCTTCCCATCCTTGCTTCTAAGGAGAATTCTGGCTGTACTTCTTCCAAGACAGATTTGTTCATTCTTCTGGCAGTCCATGGTATATTCAATATTCTTCGCAACACCGTAATTCAAAGGCACTAATTCTTCTTCAGTCTTCCTTATTCATGCTTTTGCACGCATGTGAGGCAATTGAAAATACCATGGCTTGGGTCAGGCACCCCTTAGTCCTGAAAGTGACATCTTTACTTTTTAACACTTTAAAGAGGTCTTTTGCAGCAGATTTGCCCAACACAAAACATCTTTTGATTTCTTTACTGCTGATTCCACGGGCATTGATTGTGAATAAAAGTAAAATGAAATCCTTGACAACTTTAATCTTTTCTCCATTTATCGTGATGTTGTTTATTGGTCCAGTTGTGAGGATTTTTGTTTTCTTTATGTTGAGGTGTAATCCATACTGAAGGCTGTAGTTTTTGATCTTCATCAGTAAGTGCTTCTAGTCCTCTTTCAGCAAGCAAGGTTGTGTCATCTGCATTACAAAGGTTGTTAATGAGTCTTCCTCCAATCCTGATGCCGAGTTCTTCTTCACGTAGTCCAGCTTCTCAGATTATTTGTTTAGCATACAGATTAAGTATGGTGAAAGGATACAAACCTGACACACACCTTTCCTGATATTAAACCACGTAGTATCCCCTTGTTCTGTTCAAATGACTGCCTCTTGGTCTATGTACAGGTTCCTCATGAGCATAATTAAGTATTCTGGAATTTCCATTCTTTGCACTGTTATCCATAATTTGTTATGATCCACACAGTCAAATGCCTTTGCATTGTCAATAAAACACTGGTAAACATCTTTCTTGTATTCTCTACCTGCAGCCAGGATCCATCTGATATTAGCAAAGATATCCCTCCATCCACGTCCTCTTCTGAATCCAGCTTGAATTTCTGGAAGTTCCCTGTGGATGTACTGGTGCAACCATTTTTGAATGATCTTCAGCAAAATTTTACTTGTGTGTGATATTAATGATATTGTTCGATAATTTCCACATTCTGTTGGATCGTCTTTCTTTGGAATGAGCACAAATATGGATCTCTTCCAGTCAGTTGGCTAGGTAGCTGTCTTCCAAATTTCTTGGCCTAGAGGAGTGAGCGCTTCCAGAGTTGCATCCATTTGTTGAAACATCTCAATTGGTATTCCATCAATTCATGAAGCCTTGTTTTTTGCCAATGCCTTCAGTGCAGCTTGGACTTCTTCATTCAATACCATCTCTTCTTGATCATATACTACCTCTTAAAATAGTTGAATGTCAACTAATTCTTTTTTGCACCATGACTCTGTATTCCTTCCATCTTCTTTTGATGCTTCTGTGTCATTTAATATTTTGCCTATGGAATCCTTCAGTATCGCAACTCAGGGCTTGAATTTTCTCTTCAGTTTTTTTCAGCTTGAGAAATGCTGAGCATTAGAGAGTCACAAATTAAAATAACCATGAAATACCACTACACACTTATTAGAATAGTTAAATTTCAAAACACTGACAACACCAAATGCCGGTGAGGATGTGGAGTGATGGAAACTCATTTACTACTTATGGGAATGCAAAATGGTACAGCCACTTTGGAAGACAATTTGGCAGTTTTTTATGAAGTTAAACATAAGCTTACCATACAATCTAGCAATCATGCTCCTAGGTATTTACCTAAATGAGATGAAAACTTACGTGCACTCAAAATCCTGCACACAAGTGTTTATAACAACGTATTCATAATGGCCCCAAATTAGAATCAACCAAGACGTCCTTCTATAGGTGAGTGGATAAAGAAACTGTGGTACAGTCATACAACGAAATGTTATTCAGTGATTAAAAAAAGAGCTATGAAGCCATGAAAAGACATGGAGGAATCTTAAGTGCATATTGCTGAGAGAAACAAGCAATCTGGAAAAACATCCTGTACGAGTCCAACTATATGTCATTCTGGAAAAGGAAAGGCTACAGAGACAGTAAAAAGATCAGTGATTGCCAGGAGCTCAGGGGAAAGGAGGAAAGGATGAATAGTTGGAGCATAAGGCATTTTTAGGACAATAAAACTATTCTGTGTGATCCCGCAATGGTAGATAACATGACATTGTACATTAGTCAAAACCCATAGAACTTTAATGCAAATTATGAATTTAGTTTATGTATCAGCATTGGCTGGTTCATCAGTTGTAAGAAATGTATCACAATGAGGCAAGATGTTAACAATAGGGGAAACTGTTGTTGGGAGGAGGGTGTATATGGCAACTCTGTACTTTCTGCAGTTTTTCTGTAAACCTAAAACTACTCTAAAAAATAAAGTCTACTTTTTATAAAATATTTAAAATGTAAGTGGAACCATAAATACATATGCAATATCAAAAGAAAAACAGGGAGGAGAAAGGTAAGGAAATGTCTAGGTAAAAAAACAAAGGAAGTCCAAGTCCAGCATAGTAAGTACGTGAACTGACACCTTTTAATCTAGAGAAGCAGACATAAGCTCTATAGAATGATAGCAGCTCAACCTTATTGCTCTCAGAGTCAGAAAACACGGCCTTGGGCCTGTTTAGGGGCAGAGATGTGGAACTGAGGCTCCAAAGGCTTTTCCTACCCTGGGAGGAAGACTAGAAAAATTCAACCAACTAGTAGTGTAAAATGGCGAGGAAGGTTGTCTTCTGTCAGGAGCTTTTAGTGAAGATAACAATTAAGCAATGTCTCTGATGAGAAATCAAAATCCAAACTGCACCAATCCAGGATGCACGGCCTAAATTTATACCACCTACAAGGCTCAGGAATATCAGACTAGAAATTAATGTCAAAACTGGTATAGTACTGGAATCTCAGGGAACCTGACAGAAGAAGCGGCGAAAAAAAAAAAAGTCTTTGGGGTAAGTTTGACAGAACATTGTTGTTGTGTTGTTAGGTGCTTCCCAGTGGGTTCTGATTCATCACAACCCTGTAGGACAGAGTAGAACTGACCTATAGGGTTTCCAAGGAGCGGCTGGTGGGTTTGAACTGAAGACCATTTAATTAACAGCTGAGAACGTTCCCCAGAATAAAAAGCAACCCCACTAAGTATGTTATAATAAAAATTATGCAAATGAAATCAACATGAGGGAGAATACACATACTAATATTGAAATTAGCACCATAAAACTGAAGATAATAAAACATTTTAAAAGCTATCGTAAAATAAAACATGGTACAGAACTTCAATTCTGCTGGAATCCAGACTTTATGGAGCCATTGAGGCTGGATTAACCCCCTTAATTATTGCCCTGAGATAATCTTTAACCCTGAAACCATAAACCAAAAATGTCCCCTGAAGCCTACTTTAAACCAAACAACAGTCTAGCTTAACTAGTAAAGAATGTCTGCTACAAGCACTGTGCTCTTTTAAAGAACTTAGCATGTGTACATGGGATCAAATCGATAACAGCAACTTGGAAGGTTAGATAGGAAGCTTAGGGGGAAGTGAGCTTATGTCAACAGGAGACTAACAAATTGAAAATGGGGTTGAGAAAGGCTGCACAATTTGAAGAATGTAATCAATGTCACCCTATTGCACACGTAGAAATTGTTGAACTTGTGTATGTTTTGCTATGTGTATTTTCAACAACAATAAAAAAAGAACATATAAAAGTAAACTTAAAAACACTAAGAAGATTAATGAAAATGTGAAAGGAAACTATAATTAAAAACAGGACAATGTAAAAAAGAAAAGTAAAACTAGAAAAAGAACTAAATAGAACTTCTAGAAATGAAGAATATAATAATTGAAATTAAGTCAAAGAATAGATTAAACAGCAACTTGGCAAAGTTGCAGAGAAAATTAGTAAACTAGTGATGACTTGTGAAACTTGCCCATAATACAAAGGAAAAATGAGACACAAATATGAAGGGTGAAGTGAAAAAGCCTTATATCTGTCTACTAATAATTTTTGCAGAAGAGCATTGAAGGAGAGGCAAATATGAGTAAATAATTGCTGAGATTTTTCCAGATATAAAGAAATGCAAGAGATTAAAGTGTCTTCCTTAATTTATGCCTTGTAATAGTACTGAAGTAAAACAAAGATAAATTCTAAAAGACACACAGAACAAAAAGATTCAGTAGAACAATTATAATTGTGCTTAATTTCTACTACAGTAGGAAATGAATCTTAAATGAATTACTTTAACACTGTTTAGATAAATCAAGGTGTTGTGAGTTTTAAACACAACCTATTTGACATGTTTTAATTGGGAGATACAGCTTTTAAACAGTATTTTTAAAAGTTATTTTACTTCAATCATTGAATTTTGAATTTTAAAATTGTCTGAAAAATGTCTCAAAGCATTTTTAACAGCTAAAAGGTAAAAATAATTAGTGTCCATGAAGAGAAAAGAAACATATTGTGTCGTTTTAGCATTGAAAAATAAACCTTTTATATTATTTTAAAGTTAATGGCTCAGTGAAAAATTGTTTCTAGTATAGGGAAACTGTGAAGATATATTTGCTATGAATTTTTTTTATGTTTCCTCTTGCTGGTAAAAACTAGTTTGCTTATAAACCGTCATCATACTTTATGGGACAATCTCATAAGTCTGATCTTATTTTTCCTTGAGTTAAGATGAGCTTTTTATAAAAAAAAAAATTACTAGATTTATAGTGGGTTTCTCATCAGCAGCACTAGAAACTACAAACAAAAAACCATGAAATAATATGATTACAGTGCTGAGAGACAATAACATTCAGGTTAAAATTTCTCTCTCTCTCTCTCTCTCTCTCTCTCTCTCTCTCTCTCTCTCTCTCTCTCTCTCTCTCTCTCGACAGAGCCAGAGAAAAAGAGATCCTATAAGTTCATTTCCCCTTTATTACCCTCTTTATCTGAAATTTCATTGTTTTTACGTTTTTTATGTGAATTTTAGAGTTAGCATGTCTCTCCTCCTCCCCCCCCCCAAAAAAATATCCATCAATTGATGAGACTGGATTACATTTACAGATTAACTTGAGGAGAATTGATGTTGAGTCTTTCTACCAATGAATATGGTATGCCTTTCCATTTGTTCCTCTTTGGGGTTCTTCAGTAGCATTTTAAAGTTTCTTCATATAGCTCTAGCACATTTTAAATAACAGTTTTATTGAAATAAGATTCATATGACATAAACTTCACCCTTTTAAAGTGTACAATTCAGTGGTTTTTAGGGTATTTGGAGTTGTGTATCTATCACCACTATCTAATTTCAGAATATCTTCGTTACTCCCCCAAAAAGTCCCGTATCCATTAGAAATCACTCCTATAACCCCCACCCCCTGGCAACCACTAATCTACTTTCTGTCTTTGTCAATTTGACTATTCTGGACATTTCATATAAATGAAATCATACAATATGTGGCTTTCTGCATTTGACTATTTTCACTTAGCATATTTGCAACGTTCATCAATGCTGTAGCATGTATCAGTATTTCAGTTGTTTTATGGCTGAATAATATTCTATTGTATGGATATGCCACATTTTGTTTATCCATTCATCCATTGATGGACAGTTGAATTGATTCCACCTTTTTGCCTATTAAAAAAAATACTGAAATGAACATTGGTGTACAAGTTTTTGTGTGGACATGTATTTTCATTTCTCTTGGATATATACCTAAAAGTGAAATTGCTGAGTCAGAAGGAAAAGCTATGTTTAACGTTTTGAGAAACTGCCAAACTATTTTCCAAAGTGATCTTACTATTTTACATTCCTACTGGTAACGTGTGTGAGTTTCAATTACTCCACATCTTCTCCCACTCTTGCAACACTGTCTTTTGGATAATAACTATTATACTGGTATATGGTATACTGTGAAATGGCCGCTATGAGTCGAAATTGACTCGACCGCAAGGGTTTGGTTTTTGTGAAGTGGTATCGCAATGTGGTTTTGATTTGCATTTCCTAGACCCGAAAGGTATCTGACGAGGTGGCCGAGTGGTTAAGGCGATGGGTTACTAATCCATTGTGCTTTGCGCGCGTGGGTTCGA
The DNA here is from genome assembly GCF_000243295.1 of Trichechus manatus latirostris. Taxonomy (NCBI): domain Eukaryota; kingdom Metazoa; phylum Chordata; class Mammalia; order Sirenia; family Trichechidae; genus Trichechus; species Trichechus manatus. The sequence continues at coordinate 1,935,763 of NW_004444116.1, forward strand.
AACCCATCCTCCTCGGCTCTTAGGGGTTTCCTTGAATCCTCTGCTCCAGGTACTCAAAACAGTAGGTCTGATCCTCGTCTACTCAGACTATACCAGGTGGCGCAAGTGGTTAAACGTTTGACTGCTAAATAAAAGCTAGGCAGTTCCAACTCTACTTTGTGCCAGAGGGCTTCTATAGGGTCTCTGTGAGTCAACTCCACGACAAAGGGTTGGTTTTTGGAAGGACCAATGATATTCAGCATCATTTCACGTTGTTTTTGGCCATTTGTATACCTTCTTTGGAGAAATACCTTACCTTTGCCTGCTTTTAAATTGGGACATTTGTCTTTTTACTACGGAGTTGTAAAAGTTCTTTATGTATTCTGGACACAAGTCCCTTATTAGATATATGATTTGCAAATATTTTCTCCCATTTCTATTCTATGGGTTGTCTTTTCACTTTTTTGATTTTGCCCTTTGAAGCAAAAAAGTTCAGTGTATTCTAATATCTTTAAAGCCACATCAGAGCTACACTATTGTGGACCTGTAATAAATATTGGCAAGAGCAATATTACTCATTAAATGACAGCATAGGTAGGGTGATCTATCCTGAAGCTAATAGAAGTTAAGCTTCAAAGCACCATACTTTCACAGGCCCTTTCTAACACCCAGACCTAAATTTTGTATTTTTTCTTAGCTGGTTAGGTGGCACAAGAACTGGATCTACCCATGTTTGACAATCTGAAACATTAAAAAGCGACAAAAAGGATGGCAGTCATTATTATTTTTTAAGATAGTTTCCTGTACTTGTAAGAATTTGGTACATTTCCCCTAGTCATATCAATGAGCCCCTGACTTATTAATCATAGCCAGGCAGGGACTGTCCACGACTCTGGGGCTGCTGGAGACCAGACTGAGAAAAAATAAAATCACATAAAAATTATTTGCTAAAGCTCCTTCACTGGCTAATGTGACAGGGTGTCACAAGTTGGAAGTTTACATTAAAGCACCAAGATACAATAGATGTTGCATTCCAAAAGGGAGCCAGACCTTCAGCAAAATACACATAGGAACTAGCCAAAGAAAGTCCTAACCCACATAAATGGTATAAAAGGGTCAGCTTTAGAGAGAGAAGAGGATTTTTTAAAGACAATTGAAGTGAGCAGTTTTAGAATCACTGAGGCAAATTTAGAGATTTCAAAAGACCCGTTAACCAATTTGCCATCGAGTCGATATGAAGTGATCAGTGTAGAAGGGATCAAATGCACACAGCGATGTGAACGCCGTGAATTTACCGGCAAAATGCAATCACTGAAGGAAAAACACGTCTATGTCGAAATGCTGCTATTTCACCCCTTTGTATTCGTTTTCCGAGAGAATTGCCATGTTTTGAAAAGCTAAATTTACCCAATTCTTTCATAACCCCGGGTCTGGGAAGATTGCATTTTCTTTCCAGTGAGCTTCGGGCGACATCCATCTTTCTCTCATTGAGCCCTAAAACGTGAAACCTGAGACGAGCTCAACTGACCGTCCCATCCCCTACCAAAGCCTCCAGCACCAAGACTAAGTGAAAATATTAATTTGTTGGCAGATTTTCTAATTTGTGTTTATATGCATGAACGACCTTTTTAAAAAAAATGGAACAGGAACCGAAGTCACTCGGTTTCACTTTGTGTGTGACCATATGTAAACGCTGCTGAGGACGGAGAGGAATAAAAGCAAAAAGCGAAAGGGTTACAAACATGGCTGGAGCAAAACATAAGCACTTGGTGGCAAAATGCCTAATTTTCTGATTCTATATTAATGGACTGTGAAAGTAACATAGAAAGATGGTTCACAAGTAGGAACACAAAAGAGTGGAGATGCTGGGGATCGAACCCGGGACCTCATGCATGCTAAGCATGCGCTCTACCACTGAGCTACATCCCCTCTGCACGACCGTTACTCTTTCCAAATTAATATCATGAAATAAAGCAGAAATTTATTTCCTTTAAAATTTAAAAAAAAAATTTTATTTGCTCTTTCGTCAACAAGGGTTACAATTTTCGTCCCCATGTTTTACAGGAATCCACTAAGAAATTCTGACTAACTGTATTCTACAAACATCTTGTCACTGATGAAAACAGAACAAGGAAAATGAAGCGTATGTAACTGGGGTGGGAAATTTCAGTAAGTAACATTCTGCTAGATTATCCTCTTCTGAGTGATTTTCTCTTTTTTCAAAAGAAATCCTGGACAAAGGAAAGATCCTTCCAGGAAGGTAAAAAATGCTTTGCCAATGACTGTCTTTAATTATGTAAACTGCTAAACTGCTCCTCATTCCCCTCCCCTGTCTCCGCACCTTATTCCCTGACTCCAGAAGACGCTATGTATCTTTTCTTAAAAAGCAAGTTGCCAAGGGAAGGATTTCTGTTACAAAAGTAAACTCTTTCCACTCTCTTAGTAACTGGGAGGCTTAAAGGGTAAAGATGTAGGATTGCCTCTTCCGGCCTTTCGGTCTGCATTTTACCCAGCCAGAGAATACAAATCATATCCAGCACATACGAATCCTCAGACTCTTTGGAACGAATGAAGTTAGAAATGCGTTACTTCTCCTGAGATTAAGGCTAAACTTCTGCTTTCGCGGTGCTTTATTTTTTGCAGAGAATGGTTCTCTGGACATTGGAACCCCTTTCTCACCAATAGGTGCAAACTGAGGTTTTGGGCCTGCCTAGAGAGGTCAGTGAAGTCCTCAAATATAGTGAACTGGGGAGCGAATCTGGAAAGATGGGTAGGAATGCCAAGCAGAATTGAGAGGAGAGTTTACAAGCATGTGTTAAGACATGGACTTGCACGTAGTTCAGAACGTTGAAGTTGGGAGGAGGAGCAAGGTGCCATGATGCTAGAAAAGCTGGCCTGACAAGGTTACACCAGCATTTCTCACCCTTATTGCTTGGTGAGAGAACCTGAATTTTGTTCAAATAGCAGAGAGCTTGCAAAAATCATGAGTAGTCTAAACTAAATTATGGTTATTCCATTTCCTTTTGCCAGCGATTTTTTTTTTTTTAATTGTAGTTTAGGTCAAAGTTTACAATGCAAATTAGTTGCTCCTTCAAAAATTTATACACAAACTGTTTTGTGACATTGGTTGCAATCCCTGTAACGTGTCAGCACTCTCCCCCTTTCCCTTTACACCCCAGGTTCTCCTTGTCCATTTGTCCAGTTTTCCTGTCCCTTTCTGCCTTCTCCTCTTTGATTTTGGGCAGGTGTTGCACATTTTGTCTCCTTTACTTGATTGAGCTAAGAAGCATGTTCCTCATATGTGTTACTATTTGTTTTATAGGCCTGTCTAATCTTTGGCTGAAAGGTGGACTTGGCAGTGACTTCAGTTCTGAGTTAACAGGGTGTCCAGGGGCCATAGTATCAGGGGTTCCTCCAGTCTCTGTCAGACCAGTAAGTCTGGTCTTTGTGTGTGTGTGTGTGACTGTGTGTGTATATTTGAATTTTGTTCTACATTTTTCTCCTGCTCTGTCTGGGACCCTCTACTGTGATCCCTGTTAGAGCAGTTGATGGTGGTAGCTGGGCACCATCTAGTTCTTTTGGGCTCAATCTGGTGGAGGGTATGGTTCATGTGGTTCATTACTCCTTGAGTCTTTGGTTTTCTTCTTTCTCCTTTGCTCCGAATGTGATAGGACTAGTCGATGTATTTTAGATGGTCTCTCGCAAGCTTTTAAGACCCCAGACCCTACTCACCAAAGTAGGATGTAGAACATTTTCTTTATGAACTATGCTATGCCGGTTGACCTAGATGTCCTCTGAAACCATGGTCCCCAGCCCTTAGCCCCAGTGACTTAGTCCCTCAAGGTGTTTGGCAAAGTCTATGACTTTGCCTTGTTGAAGTTGTGTTGACTTCCATTATATTATGTGTTGTCTTTCCCTTCATCAAAGTTAACAGTTGTCTACCATCTAGTTAGTGATTTCCTCTCCCATCCCTCCTCTTCCTCATAACCATCAAATATTGTTTTTTCTGTGTGTAAACCTTTTCTTGAGTTTTTATAATAGTGGTCTCATATAATATGTCCTTTTGTGATTAACTTATTTCACACAGCATAATGCCCTCCAGATTCATACATGTTGTGAAATGCTTTGCTGATTCATCATTGTTCTTTATCTTCGCATAGTATTCCATTGTGTGTATGTACCATAGTTTGTTTATCCATTCATCTGTTGATGGGCACTTAGGTTGTTTCCATCTTTCTGCTGCTGTGAATAATGCTGCAACGAATATGGGTGTGCATATGTCTATTCGTGTGCCAGCTCTTATTTCTCTACGATATATTCCTAGGAGTGGGGTTGCTGGATCATATGGTATTTCTATTCCTAGCTTTTTAAGGAGGGGCCATATTGTTTTCCATAGTGGTGTACCATGTTACATTCTTACCAGCAGTGCATAAGAGCTCTGATCTCCCCGAAACCTCTCAGACATTTATTACTTTCTGGTTTTTTAAATTTATTTTTTTAATAGTGCCAGTAATGTTGAGGTGAGATGGTATCTCATTGTAGTTTTGATTTGCATTTCTCTAATGGCTAATGACTGCGAGCATTTCCTCATATGTCTGTTAGGTGCCTGAATGTCTTCTTTGTTGAAATGGCTGTTCATATCCTTTACCTATTTTTTAATTGGATTATTTGTCTTTTTGTTGTTGAGGTGTTGAAGTATTCTATAGATTTTAGAGATTAGACCCTTGTCGGGTTTGTCATAGCCAAATTTTTTTTCCCAAGTCTGTAGGTTCTACTTTTTACTCTTTTGGTGAAGTCTTTTGATGAGCGTAAGTGTTTTAAGTTTTAGGAGCTCCCAGTTATCTAGTTTATCTTCTGGTGTTTGTGCACTGTTAGTTATGGCTTGTATTCTATTTATGCTTTATATTAGAGCCTCTAGCATTGTCCCTATTTTTTCTTCCATGATCTTTATTGTTTTAGGTTTTATATTTAGATCTTTGATCCATTTTGAGTTATTTTGGGGTGTGGTGTGAGGTATGAGTCCTGTTTCATTTTTCTACAGATGGACATTCAGTTTTGCCAGCACTATTTGTTAAAAAGACTGTCTTTCCTCCATTTAATGGACTTTGGTCCTTTGTCAAAGATCAGCTGATCATAAAAACCAAAAACCAAACCTATTGCCGTCGAGTCAATTCCAACTCATAGCAACTCTATAGGACAGAGTAGGACTGCCCCATATGGTTTCCAAAAAGCACCTGGTAGACTCGACCTGCTGACCTTTTTTGGTTAAGCTCTTTAACCACTGCACCACCAGGGCCCCAGCTGACCACAGGTGGATGGATTTACATCTGGGTTCTCAATTCTATTCCATTGGTCTACATGCCTGTTGTCGTAACCAGTACCAAGCTGTTTTGACTACCGTCGCTGTATAGTAGGTTCTGAAATCAGGTAGTGTGAGGCCTCCTACTTTGTTCTTTTACTTCATAATGCTTTGTTCATCAGGGCCTCTTTCCTTTTCATATAAATTTGGTGATTAGTTTTTCCATCTCGTTAAAGAATGCTGTTGGTATTTGGATTGGGATTGTGTTATATCTGTAGATCACTTTGGGTAGAATTGACATTTTCACAATGTTTAGCTTTCCTATCCATGAGCATGGTGTGTTTTTCCATTTATGTAGGTCTCTTTTGGTTTCTTGCTATAGTGTTTTGCAGTTTTCTTTATGTAGGTCTTTTACATCCTTGGTTAGATTTATTCCCAAGTATTTTGTTTTTTTAAGGGCTATTGCCAGTGATTGTTTTAATGGTGGGTCTATATCTGGCAGATAAAACATACAGAGAAGTAAAAGACCATGCTTACTGGTCTGACAGAGACTGGAGGAAGCCCTGAGACTATGGCCTTAAGACACTTTTCTGAACTGGAACTGAAGCCATTCCTATAGACCATCTTTTAACCAAACCATAGATAGGCCCCTAAAATAAACAATAACATCTGAGAAAAACATGCTTCTTAGAACAGTCAATTATATGAGATCAAAAGGGGAACATTTGCGCACATGCAAAGAGGAGAAGGCAAAAAGGGGTAGAAAAGCAGGACAAAAGGAAACAGGGAAACCAGGACAGAAATGGGGAGAGTGTTGACAGGTTGTGGGGAATGAGACTAATGTCATGGAACACTTTATGTATAAACTATTGAATGGGAAACTAATTTGCTCTGTAAACTTTCATCTAATGCACAATAAAAAAATACAGAGAAGACTGCCTATGGAACTTCAGTTTTTTTTTTCTTCAGGATAAAAAAAGAAACATGACAGGAGAGTTGAACATCTCATTCCAGCATTACTATTTGATTTTCAAGGTCTGTGGTCTGTGATAATAGTCTGGAATCTTGAGAAAGCCAGATAAAAAGTTATCTAACTGTTTTAGTCATCTAGTGCTGCTACAATAGAAATACCACAAGCAGATGGCTTTAACAAAGAGAAATTTATTTCTTCACTGTAAAGTAGGCTAAAAGTCCAAATTCAGGGCGTCAGCTCCAGGCGAAGGCTTTCTCTCTCTGTCTGCCTTCTCATCAATGTTCCCCCAGACTAGGAGCTTCTCTGTGCAGGGACCCTGGGTCCAAAGGGCACACTCTGCTCCTGGCACTGCTTTCTTGGCGGTATGAGGTCCCCCTGTCTCTCTGCTCACTTCTCTCTTTTATATCTCAGAAGATTGCCTCAGGACTCAATCCAATCTTGTAGATTGAGTCCTGCCTTACTAACACAACTGCCACCCATCCTCCCTCGTAAACATCATAGAGGCAGGATTTACAACATATAGGAAAATCACACAATACCAGGAATCATGGCCCAGCCAAATTGATAGACACGTTTTTTGGGGGACATAATTCAATCCATGACACTCTCCCAATTTTTTTTCGTAACTAATAATTACTTACCTAAGAGAAGTGTAAAAAAAAAAAAATTAAGACTAAGAATAAAACAACTTTTTCTAATCACAAAACAATTGATAGGTACAGAACCAAGGCCGCTTCATTGTCTGACCATATCTTTCCTTCCAAAAACGTAAATTAAAAAAAAGAAGGCTTGCTGTGAATATTACTTATCACAGCAATATTGTAATACTGACTAATACTCCAAAATCTAGTAGGTTAAAAAAAATACACATTTATTATTTCACAGCCTCTGTAGGTCAGGAATTCAGGAGTGGTTTAGGTGGGTAGTTCTGACCCAGGGTCCTCTGAAGGCTTGACTGTGTCTGAAGGACCTGCTTCCAAGGTGGCTTACTCATATTGGTAGGACACTTCAGTTCTTCCCCACTTAGGACATGGTGACTGACTTCCCTCAGAAGAAGAATCCAAGAGAAAGCAAGAAAGAAGTTGCAATGCGTTTTATGACTTAGCCTGGGAAGTCACACATTGTCACTTCTGCCATATTATACGGGTCACACAGTCCAGTCCTTTTTCAAGTGGGAGGGGACTGCATGGGGGAGGAGTGATTACTAGAAGGCAAGGATCATTGGGGGCCCTCTTGGAGGTTAGCTGTTACACTGTGTTACCCTTAATTGTAGCATCAGTGCTTATTACAATACCTGGTGTTATGGATTGAATTGTGTCCCCAAAAAATATGTATAGTAAATCCTAACCTCTATGTCTGTGGTGGATAACCTGGTGGCATAGTGGTTAAGAGTTTGGCTGCTAACCAAAAGTTTGGCAGTTTGAATCCACCAGGCGCTCTTTGGAAACCCCGTGGGGCAGTTCTACCCTATCCTATAGGGTCACTATGAGTTGGAATTGACTATGCGCTGGAATTGACTCAAGGGTAAAAGGTTTGGTTTTTTGGTTTTATGCCTGTGGTTATATTCCCATTTGGGAATGGGTTGTCTTTGTTGTGTTAATGAGGCAGGAGTAGTGTGGGGTGTATCTTGAGTCAATCTCTTTTGAGATATTAAAGAGGTTAAATGCAAGCTATCAAGGAGAGATGGGGGAAGAGAGATGCCAAGTACATGAAGATTGCCCAGGAGCAAAAGCACAGAACAGACAAGGAACTTCCTCCAGAGCCAACAGAGAAAGAAAGCCTTCCCCTAGAGCTGGTGCCCTGAATTTGGATTTGAGGCTAGCCTCCTAAACTGTGAGAAAATAAATTTCTGTTTGTTAAAGCCATCCACTTGTGGTATTTCTCTTATAGTATCAGTAGATAACTAAGACACCTGGCATAAGTAAATATTTGAAATATTATAAAAATAGTAAATAAGTAGATGTATAGAGGGATAGATGCTTCTATAAATGAATAATCAGGAAAATCCTTTTCAGTACTTAGAAGATTTTCAATGTAAGAAATCATAAAATTTGCCTTGAATTCTCTCAATTCCATTAGGAAAAAAATGGAACATTCATAAAAATATGTAAATTATCAAAACTAAACTAGGAAGTTATTAAAAAAAAAACTCAAATCAATACATAGCCATTTAAAAAATTGAATGAAGAATTTAAACAAAGTTTGCACAAAATATAATTTCCAATCTGAGAGAAATTTACTGACAAGTTCTATGACATCATAAAGAAAGTGATAACCCCTATGTTATACAAAATATTTCAGATAATAGAAAAGTTTTGTAAATTATTTTAGGACACTCCATTGGGTGATAATACCAACACACAATGGAGACGATACAGGAAAGAAAAATCACAGGACATTTTTATTAATGAACACAGAGGCAAAATTATAATTTAAAAAAAACCCTTGCAAACAGAAATAGAATTATAGTTTTAAATGTATTACTGTGCAGTGGGTTTTAGTAAAGGAATGCATTACAAAATGTATTAGTCTAATTCAACCCATTAGGGAATTAGAGAGGAAAAATCATGTAATAATCTCAACACTTTGAGAAAAGTTTTCTCATTGCTAAGAAAAAAAAGTAATAGCATTAAATGTGTCTTGGAGCTCTTATATTCAGATAATTAACCATGGTCTACTCTAAACCTTAATAGTTACTTAGAGGATAAGCAGCAAACCCTACAAAAGCCCAAAATGACTATTAACACATATTCATTGGAGCATGATGTTTTTGGAGCCATAGCTTTGTCTTATTTCTTCAGGCATGATTCATTTTCAACTTTAAAATTGGTAAATGGGGGACTTTCACTTCTGGCCAGGACAGAGTAACAAGGACCACAAATACTTTCCCACCTGAATCAACCAAAAATATTTTTTAAAAAACAGGCAAAATACATGAAACTATGTTTTTCAAGACACTGAACATCAAGCAATGAAGGACAGTGCTTTCTGAGAAATAGGAAACAAGATGAGCTGCCTCAGCTTACTGCCTTGAGAGTGTTTCCAGATCCTGGCACAGGAACAGGAGATTCAGGTAGAGCCCTATGGAATCTCTAAATTCAGGCAATGAAGCTGAGAGTCTGGGGAGACCAATGCTCCCCAGGATGCCCACACAATTCAATACCAGAGACAAAGGAGTTATACAGAGAAAGAACCCAGGAGATCTACAGATGGTCCCCCTCCAGTATTCAGCAGAGTACTATTCATTGTGCATGTGGGGAAAGTATTCAAGACGAGGGAAAGAACAATCTGAGAGGAATAGGAGTGTGGGGTTTACATTAACTTTACCCAAAGTATTTGGTCTTTGCCTCCGGCTGCTGAGACATAACCTCTTTTTTTTTTTTTAAAAAAAAAAGCCTTGGAATTTAAGTGTCTTCAATCAGGACTGTAGGCCACACCTAAACTACAGTTTAGGTGAGGAGGTGAGGTGACTCAGGGATGGGGGCTAACCAAGCCAGAAGAACCCACCTTGTGATTGCCTCATGATATCGACTGACTTGGAGTTTGCATTATGCAATGAGACCTCACATAAAAAGCTCTGGACACTGAAGCTCCATGAGCTTCCTGATTGGTGAAAGACATCCATGCATGTAGGATGGTAGTGCAACCTGTGGCACATGGAAGCTTCCTTTTGGGAACCCTCCCAGACCTTGCCCTATGTGTCTCTTTGTTTGTATTCTTTTTTCCTACAATAAAACTGTAGTCATTAAGTATAGCACTTTCCATGGGTTCTATGAATCATTTCAGCAAATTATTGAACCCAAAGGAGTAGTGGGAGCTAGCAGATCAGAAGTGAGAGAACCCAGGGTATTCCCAAGCTTGTAGATGGTAATTCAAGTCTTAGATCAACTTGACATTCTGAAGGATGGTGTCCTTTTAACTTGTGAGATCTTACCTAGCTCCCGATGGCTAGGGTCAAAGAAAAAAGTGCTTCAAGGACAGCTGGTGTCAGGACTGAGCAGAAAAGTGAAAAAGTGGGAATGTTTTATATCCTCACAGAGGGGGATAATACTGAACACTCAAACAGAGCCAGCCAGGAATACTGCCTATTCCCACCAGCCAGGTTGGAAAACCTCATTTTTCAAGGGGCACTGGGTAGAGTACTAAGAAAGGTCTTGCCTCCGAAGTGGAGAATTTGACTCACCCCACCTAACAAATCTTAAAAGCAAGGCCTAAAAGGATCAAACTGTTTCTAAATAAGTTAACAACATCCCAGAGTAAAGCTGAAGAAGATTAATAGGAATACCAAAGTATTCAACACCCAACAATGTAAAACTCACAAAGTCTGGCATCCAATAAAAAATTGGTTGTATAAAAGTTGCAATTGCTCTTGGATGTAGAATAAGGTGGTAGTCAGTAGAATAATAATAGACTCCTCTTTTAGTTGTAAAAATGCAAAACACAGTTCTCACCATCAACAGCTACAGCTCATAGCAAGTTCCATAAGCTCATACAAGGCTGTACTGACTCTGAGGTAATGTCTCCTATCCTTGTTTTTCAGGAAGAGTTTTCTACTCTTCTTGCCATAGCTCCGAGTTCTCTGTTCCATTTCCTTTTTCTTGTGCCCATATATACCAAAAACCAGACCGTTGCCATTGAGTGAATACTGACTCATAACCTTATAGGATAGGGTAGAACTGCCCCCATAGGGTTTCAAGGAGTGCCTGGTGGATTGGAACTGCTACGTTTTGGTGAGCAGCCCTAACTCTTAACCACTACACCACCAGGATTTCTGTGCTCACACATAGACACTCAAAAATATGTGTCAGAAAAAAAAGGAATTGACACAAGGTTTAAAATTATGTGTTTATTGAAACATTTTAAGGTCCTTTCATGGAAACCTAAACATTGGTCACCAGATAATGTCTGCTTATACTTTATTTTAAGGCAGTGTTTCTCAAATTAAAGGTCCTAAAGTTCTCTAATAGAATTAAATTTTTTATTGTTTCATGGTAAAGTTAATTAAAAAAAATAAAATTAACAAAAGCATGAGCAGCAAAAGACAAAATAGATAAATGAGACCTCAGAAAAATTAAGTACTATTGTTTAGCAACTGAGTTTTTCAAAAAAGTGAAAAGACAACCTACAGATTGGGAGAAAATATTTGGGAACCATATATCCAATAAAGGTCTAATAGCCAACATATATAAAAACTTGTACAAATATTTATGATTTCACTTATATAAAATAACAAGAATAGGTAAATGTATAAAGACCAAAGTTTATTAGTGGTTACCAGGGGTGGGAGGGAGGAAGTAGTGAATTTGTGTTTATGGTGATGGGAAATTTGTCAATGATTATGGGCGATGGTTGCACATCATGATTAATATAATTAATATCACTAGATTGTATGCCTGAAAAATGTTGAATTGGCAAATGTTTCTATATCTATTTTTACAACAACAACAATAAAAACACATTATTATAATAGTAGCCAATATTGATATAAAACTTATAATGTGCCTGCCTCTGCTGTAAAAGCTTTTATTAAAGTCGTTTAATCCTCACAACAACCGAAGAGATAGCAGTGATTATTATCCTGACTTTAATATGAGAAAATGAAGACCCAGAGAGGTTAAGTCATTTACTCAAGGTCGTATGGCTAGTTAGTGGCAGAGGGGTGACTCCAACTGGCCATGTGGCTTCCAAGTCCAGTGCGTAAATCAATTCCATGTGTGGTATCTCAGTTAATCCTTAACCCCCTGTAAGGTAATAACCAGCAGGTGGCTACTCCTGGTCCGCCACCCCTAACTTCACTTAGCTCTGACTTATACTTCCCTGCTTACCACTACCCAAACTTATCTGACTGTTGTCTTGTCCCCATGGGCACTCACGTAAGTAACCACATAAATAAATGATGTTGAATGTTAGAAGGTGATAAGTGATGTAAAATAAAGCGAAATTACAGCAGGATAAATGAGATCAAGAGTACTATGGGTAGAAAGAACAGATTTTATTATTAAAGAGAATAGTCCAAGTAGGCATCATTGAGAATATGATATTTGAGCAAATATGTAAAGAAGGTGACAGAATTGTCAAGGGGATATCTAAAAGAGTTTCAGGCAGAGGAAACAGTCAGAACAAAGGCAATTAGTTGGGAAGTTTTCTGTATTTGAGTAAGTGAAGATAGACTAGTTTGTCTTACTATGTGGAGTAAGCAAGAGAGGGAGACACAGGAAGTGAAGTCTGAGAAGTGAAAGGTAGCCAGGTCATGTAGGATCTTGCAGGACCTTGTAAGGATTTTGGCTTTTCGCTGAAAGAAATGCGGAGCCATTGTAGGATTTTGAGCAGAAGGACGTGATCAAGTTACATTCGCGCATATTTATATTAAATTATAATAAAAGTCAATGTTGGGGCTCCTGTGAAATATTTTTGTTTTCGTTATACTTAAAAAGTAATCCACATATGGCTAAGATTACAAAAAAAAAGAAAAGAAAATAATAAATGTTTGCGAGAATGTGTGGAAATTGGAACACTTATCTACTGCTGGTGGAAATGCAAAATAGTACAGCCATTGTGGAAAACAGTGCAGCTGTTCCTCAAAAAACTAAAAATAGAACTATCATATGACTCAGCAATTCCACTCCTAGGTATACAACCAAAACACCTGAAAACAGAGACTCAAACAGAGAGTTGTACTTTAATGTTCATTTCAGCAATATGCACAATAGCCAAAAGGCGGAAACAACCTAAATGCCCATCAACAGATGAATGGATAAACAAAATGTGGTACGTACATACAATGGAATACTACTCAGTCAGTAGAAAAAATGAAGTTTTGATACATGCTATAACATGGATGGAGCTGGGAGACATTACGTTGAGTAAAATAAGTAAATCACAAAAGGACAAATATATGACCTCACTTATATAAAAAGACAAGAAAAGGCAAATCTATAGAGACCAAAGTTTATTAGTGGTTACCAGGGGTTGGAGGGAAGAGGAAAAAGGGGGTGATTGCTTATGGGTTGCACAGCAGGTTAATGCAATTGCTGTCAATAAGTTGTACACGTGTGAAAAGTTTAATTGGCAAAAGTTGTGTCATAGATATATTTACAACAATGAAAAAAAAAAGCTGCTAAGGTTGCTTGTGTACAACCAAACTCCTCATGGGATTCAGTTCCTTGGTTTGGAGGTTTAGAGTCATGGTTTCATGGGACATCCCAGTTAATTGGCCTAATAACAGGTTTAGTGCCTCTGTTCTACCTCCTAATTCATTGTGTAGTTACTGAAGTCTTAAAAGCTTGCAAGCAGCCATTGAAGGCATAACAATTAGTCTCTTTTCACCTGGAGCAACAGAGGAAGAAGAGAGTCAGGAACAGGAGGAGGAAATGGAATACGTGGCTACTTGCCTTCTTGAACAACTGCCTCCTCTGCTATGAGACCAGAAATGGACGGTGTATGGCCACCATTACTGAACATTTTGATCAAAGATTCTGTAGAAGAATTCTCATCAAAAGGGAAAATGCAGAACAGAATTTCAAATTCTCATGGAATCCATATTTTCTACAGCCATGGAGGCTGAATGAACACCCAAAACTATTGCCCTAAGATAATCTTTAAAACTTAAACCAAAAATATCCCCTGAAGTCTTCTTTAAACCAAACAGTAGTTTAGCTTAACTAGAAAAGAATGTCTGCCTTGAACATGATGCACTTTTAAATCTATCTATAAAGGATCAAACTGACAATACCAACTCGAAAGACTAGATAGGAACTTTAGGGCACAGTGAGTTTATGCTAATGGAGGAGGAACAACTCAGAAAAGGAGGGTGAGAATGGTTGCACAACTCAAAGAATGTAATCAATGCCATTGAAATGTACATGTAGAAACTTGAATTGGTGTACATTTTTGTTTATTCTCAATAACAACAAAAAATTATTTATTTTTATAAAAGTAATCCGTATAATGCACAGATTTGGGATGAACAACTTTAAATTATTGTTTCTATATAGTTGACTTTGTTTCTAGACAGTTGCCAGGAGTTGGAACCAACTGGATGACAACTAGCAGCAACAATGTCTGGAGCAGTAAATTACATATTCCTCACAGTCTAAAAGATCCCCTTGTAAGTGAAAAATGGGTGGGAAAAAGTGGTTAATTGTGAAATTAAGAGATTGGGACAGACAGGGTTCTTAGAATTTAGCTTCAACCTTGAGGTGGTTCCAGCCTTGCTGGATGTCAATCTCTTGGAAAAAAAATTCAGCTGTACCTACTGTTTAGCCCCCCTGAGACAGGTTTCAAGTCTCTGACTGCTCTTACTCTGGTTCCTAAAGAATGATCATAGGACAAGTCTTTATATACTGAAACATACTCCTCAGTGAAGGTCCCACCACAGCTCATCTGGACTCTTGTAACAATATCTTAACTAATCTCTTTGTTTTAGTGTCATTTCACTGTCATTCCCAATCTATTTTCCACATTATTTATAGAATTGACTTTGGAAAATTAAAATCTGATTGTGATTGTCTCTTGATTGTAACGCCTGAGGAACAGAGTTGAGGTGACTCACCCAAGCTATCACCCTAAGATGACCTTTGAACCTTGAGCTTTGAGAATGCTGATCTCCTAAAAGTCACCTTTAACTCAAAAGTGGACTAGATTAGTTAGTACAGAATATTTTGCCTTAGGCATTGTGCTCTTTTAAAAGAATTATCTATGTGCAGTTTCAACAGAAACTCCAAAAGTCAGACTAGAACTATGTTTTAGGGTAAATCAGTAATTATTTTCATTGTTCTTCAAGATAATGCTGTTGGAATCCTTCATGACCATAAGTTGTTTTACCAGTTCTATTCTAGCCCGTTTTCCATGGGAATGTGTAGTTACTCGTCATAAGATTGGGTATGAGAATCTTCGAAAGTTCTTTCTTCTTTGTAACATCTTTCACTCCCTAGTTGAAATGTTACCCTGATTTGCAAGTCACACATTAAATAAACTTCAATCAATTTCTATTACTGGCTTAATATGATTTTTGTTTTAAAATACTTCATTGTCTCGTCATTGCCTATTGAGTCCCCTAGGAAGGCATACATAGAGATGTCATTGGAAACTTTAGCCGCTGTTGGTTTTTTTTTTTTTTGGTAGCTCAACTCCTTTATTATGTTTAGGAAATCTGACATTTTTAGAGCCAGATACTTGTTTTCCCAGGCTGCTGGCATTGATCTAAGCTCATCCAGTTAGATATTCTTTTCCATTTTTTTCAACTATATTCAGTGTTTTGTTTTTGCCACCAAGAACCATGGCTGATACAGAATTCAAGACCCTTGATGAGCTATCTATTCCTGCATCATCTCTCACCTTTCCCCATCACGTCCTATGATGTAGCCGTACGTAATACCTAAATTTTCCAGCATTTTGTGTCAGGTCTTCATGCCACATGCATGCTATTTATTATGACTAGAATAACACTATGACCCTCATTTCCAGCTGTAACACTTCCACTCATTCTTTAATACAAAGCATAGATGTCTCTTCTTTTGTGGAGCTTTCCCTGACCTACCTACTCAAGAAGAGTTAATCTTACCCTCTTCTGTATCTCAGTGTATCTTTTACAAACCTTCAATATGGTAACTATGATACAGAATTGCAAATATTTGCTTACATATTGGCTCTCCCTCACTGGACTTTCGGTTGTATACATTTAGCACAGTTACATGGTAACATAGATGAGTCACTTAATAATATTTATGGAATAAATGATTGAATTTTCTCTTAAAAATAACAAAAAAATACATTTTTCCATTTTAGCGCGTTTTTTAAAAGTGAACAAAAACAATAAATTCATTATCAATATGCCAAGGCACTCAACTGAATCAAGGCATGAACATAAACGCAATGCAGAAATCACATACACCTAAAAAGTCATTTAACTACAATTACCCAGAAAGCAACCTCAGTTGGGTCCTCAGGGCCGTCAGGCAATCTTTTGTGAGCTTCTAACCAACTTTGCTTTCCATTTCCACAGGCTGTTTCTAACCTTTACTACTTTCTCAAACCTCCTGCAGAGGACCATGACCAGCTCTCCTGCACAGAATCCTTGAGTAGGGCCAAAGATGCAGTGAGAAATGGTAACTAGGTTAGTAATTACAGCACATCAAGAAATCCCTATTACGGTCCTAGGGGAACCCTTGAGGACTGACTGATATGCAACTCTCACCTAAATACTAAAATGGCAAGCTACCTCCCCCCTCAAAAATTACTAAAAGAGACGGTTTATTTTTACTGATTTTTCCTCTACTGGAGAGTGAGAATACAGCCTCATTTAAAAGATCCTAAGACAGCTGTATTCCTTCTTCCTGGATGCATTCATGGTATTAATTTATTTTTGAACTGTCTCTCTGGCTTTGTACAACTCACTACGTAATAAAACATCCACCCCAAGGAGTTTTCAGAAGTAGGGAATATGGCGAGTTTTAATGAACTAAACAGAAGAAAAATAAACAAAGACAAGAAATAACTCAGTTTAAAGAAAATGATAGAAACAAGATGAGAACGGACTAAAATATTTTATTTAATAATTCTAAGCTAGAGAATGAATTAAACAAAAAGCGAAACAGGCAATGCCACATTGGAGATGCCGGGGATCGAACCCGGGGCCTCATACATGCGAAGCATGCGCTCTACCACTGAGCTACATCCCCTGACAGAAATAGGGAGTCAGATAGGAAACCTGTCCTTTTAATAGCTGGAAACGTTTCGTATAATTATTTTATCTTATTTTGTGTTCACGCAGGGAGTGACCACCTCTGAGGATGAATTCCACTTAAAGCTTCCTCCGAATTACATTCAAGTAGCCCTGACCCTCCCTAGTCTGGGATACACCGATAACATGCAGATCTTATCGTTACTGAAAACAGTACCATTGTTCCTTCTCCAAGGCCCTCATATTCGTCTTCCGTTAGCCAAACCGAATCCCAGGCGGAAAGAATTCAGGACTGTTTTAAGACCCTTTGGAAAATGTTCTGCTAGCCAAAAGAGCCTGTAAAATGAGACTAAAATTCCTTGCAGCTGAGTAGGTTGAATGGTCAGATGCATTCTTGGAGCTGCCGATCCCTTTGATCCCACTCTGAGAAGAAACTGTCCAGACAGATGAAAACGTGAAGATTCTGCTCTCCTCTTTGTCCCCACAGGCAATGGCTCGCCCCACGCAGACCATCTGGCTGACCTGACACCCGGAGCGGTCATCACTGAACTTTGGCTGTATGGAGAGCCCTGGATTTAACAACGCGCTTTTCCTTGTTTCTCCCTTCCCTTGTCCCATAGTTCAGCAACTCCCTCGGCTTTTCTGGTTCTGAGTCTGCGCAGGCTGCAGGGCTGAATCGTGAACTTGACCGAGACCTGCCTCCCGGGACCTGCGTCGGGCCGGAGCGCGCCGCTGCCAGAACTCTCCGCTCGGCTGGAAGCGCGTCTCCGACCGCTGCTGCACAAGTGTTTGTCTCTCGTTCAGAAGTTATGCGGCAGAGATAAAGGCAAAGAGACTAACCATGTATCAGAAGTTATATTAGAAGGAAAACACTTGGAAGAATTTGATCTCCAGGTGTCTGAAGAAAAGTAATACCATTCCAGAGCCACACCAGACAGGCCTAACCTCTTCTCCTTACAAAACACACTCCTTAAAAATTCTTGCATCCTCTTTCTCTCCTGCTGCAAGGCTGGCATGGCAGGCTACTAATTGCTCTGTCAGTCCATTCTCTTCTTTCTCCTGGCCACATGACTGTCCAGATAAAGGTTACATTTTACAATCTTCCTTACAGCTAAATGTGACCATAAGGCTAGTTCAGGACAATTTTATATTAGTAGGAATGATGGGTGCAAATAGCAGGTCATTTCTGACTTAAAAAAATGTCACTTACCCTGGCCTTTAGCTCTTTATCCCTACCTGCAGCCGGGATGTGCATATGATGGTGATGAGCTGTATTACACTGTGCAGGCAAGTAGAAATGGAGCAGTGTCTTACAGAAATACAATATATATGTAGATGGCAGAGCCACCCCAGCAACCTGGTTCCCTGGATGACCTTGTAAAGTGGAGTTACCTACTCATCTTGGACTGTTAATATCACAGGTGACAAAATTCTCAGTTATATTTCGTGGTTATGTAGTATAAATAAATAAGGAATAAACTGCTTTGGGTGATAGGCTGACTAGATACTACTTTAAAAACACAAACACACTTTCACTATAATAAACCTAAATCCTGAATAATCTACAACAAATATTTTGATGCACTTTTTCATCCAGGAAGAAAGAAATAAAAAAAAAACCTGAAGGTAAATTTAATAGCAATCTAATTCAGAAGACTGAGCTACCTTCAGTGCAAATGCCAAAGACAGTTAGGGGACCAAAAGACTAAGCCTTAGCCCATACAAAGTGAGGAAGATAACTATTGCCTGCATTAAGCCAGAACCGCAACAGCAGCTACACTCAAGATGATAAGGTGGGCTAGAACTTCCAAGAAGAAGATCAGGTTTCTGAACCCAGAAGAGTAAATATTTATCCATGATGGAGGAAGGCATCTCTAATTTATGACCTCAGGTTACCTATGGTTTTTTTTTAAACTAAATATGAACTCAAAAGAAAAATTACTGGACACAGAAGGAATGAATGAATAAAGGTAGCTATGTGTAAAGGTGTCTTAGTTTCCTAACATTGCTATAACACAAAGACTACAAGTAGGTTGCTTTAAAGAGCAAAAATTTATTTTCTCAGTTCTGGAGGTTAAAAGACCAAATTTGGGTCTTGGCAATGTGGATTCCTTCCTCGTCGTTAGCCTCTTGGTTCCTTGTCCATCTTCACCTAGTGTCTGCCTTCCTCAGTGCACGTGTATCTCTGTATGTAATCTGCTCTTTTTACAACTAGAAGTGATTAGACGTAGAACCCACTGTACTCAGGTATGACCTAGTCAGCATAACAAAGAAACACTATTTCCAAGCAGGATTACATCCACAGGTATAAGGGTTACGATTCCAATGCACATTTTGGAGAGACACAACACAATCCATAACAAAAGGTAAAGAAGAAAAGCAGATTTAGACCACTGAGAGGTTCAAATACAGAGATAATTAGCTACAGAATATATGAAGTGGAATGCAGTATAGCAATCTTTCAGGTGACTACAGAAAATAAAGATGTAATTTTAAAAGGCAAGGATATAGACTATAAAAAATGGCCAGGGACTTTTCAAAATGGCTATATTGTAGCTCTGTTGTTGTTAGGGGCCGTCAAGTCAGTTCCCACTAATAGCCACCCTATGTACAACCAAATGAAACACTGCCTGGTCCTGCACCATCCTCACAGTGTTGTTATGCTTGAGCCATTGGTTGCAGCCACTGTGTCAATCCATCTCATTACCAAGCATGATGTCCTTCTCCAGGGACTGGTCCCTTGTCATAACACATCCAAAGTATGTGAGATGAAGACTCGTCATCCTTGCTTCGAAGGAGCATTCTAGCTATACTCCTTCCAAGACAGATTTGTTCATTCTTCTGGCAGTCCATGGCATATTCAATATTCTTTGCCAACACCATAATTCAAAGGTATCAATTCTTCTTTGGTCTTCCTTATTCATTGTCCAGCTTTCACATGCATATGAGGCGATTGAAAACATCATGACTTGGATCAGGCAAACCTTCGTCCTTAAAGTGACATCTTTGATTTTAAAACTTTAAAGAGAACTTTTGCAGCATATTTGCCTAATGCAATGTGTCCTTTGATTTCTTGACTGCTGCTTCCATGGGAATGATTGTGGATCCAAGTAAAATTAAATCCTTTACAACTTCAATTATTCTCTCAGTTTATCATGATGTTGCTTATTAGTCCAATTGTGAGGTTTTTTGTTTTCTTTATGCTAAGGTGTAATCCATACTGAAGGCTGTGGACTTTGATCTTCATCAGTAAGTGCTTCAAGTCCTCTTCAAGTTCAGCAAGCAAGGTTGAGTCATCTG
Organism: Trichechus manatus latirostris; assembly: GCF_000243295.1. Classification (NCBI taxonomy): domain Eukaryota; kingdom Metazoa; phylum Chordata; class Mammalia; order Sirenia; family Trichechidae; genus Trichechus; species Trichechus manatus. The sequence goes on from NW_004444116.1 coordinate 1,955,995, forward strand.
CATATCACAGGTTGTTAATGAGACTTCCTTCAAACCTGATGCCACGTTCTTTATATAGTCCAGCTTCTCTAATTGTCTGCTCAGCATACAGATTGAATAAGTATGTTGAAAGAACATAACCCTGACACACACCTTTCTGAACTTTAAACCGCACAGTATCCCTTGTTCTATTTGAAAGACTGCTTCTTGGTCTATGGACAGGTTCCTTGTGAGCATGATTATGTGTTCTGGAATAACCATTCTTTGTAATGTTATCCATAATTTATGATCCACACAGTCAAATGTCTTAGTATAGTCAATAAAACACAGGTAAAAGTTTTTCTGGTATTCTCTGCTTTCAGCCATGATCCATCTGACATCAGCAATGATATCCCTGGTCCCATGTCCTCTTCTGAATCCAGCTTGAATTTCTGGCAGTACCCTGTTGTTGTACTGCTGCAACCTCTTTTCAATGATCTTCAACAAAATGTTACTTGTGTGTAACATTAATGAAATTGTTCAATAATTTCTGCATTTTGTTGGATCATCTTTCTTTGGAATGAGCACAAATATGGATCTTTTCCAGTCAGTAGGTCAGGCAGCTGCCTTTCAAATTTCTTGGTATAGATGAGTGAGCACCTCCAGCGTTGCATCCATTTGTTGAATCATCTCTATTAGTATTCCAATAATTCCTGGAGCTTTGTTTTTCGCCAATGCTTTCAGTGCAGCTTGGACTTCTTCCTTCAGTACCATCAGTTCTTGATCATATGGTACCTACTGAAATGGATGAACATTGACCAGTTCTTTTTGGTACAGTGACTGTGTATTTCTTCCATCTTCTTTTGATGCTTCCTGCATTATTTAATATCTTCCCCATAGAATTATTCAATATTGCTACTTATGGCTTGAATTTTCTCTTCAGTTCTTTCAGCTTGGAAAGTGTCAAGTGTGTTCTTCCCTTTTGGTTTTGTAGCTCCAGGTCTTTGTACGTTTCTCTATAATACTTTGTCTTCTCAAGCCGCCCTTAGAAATCTTCTGTTCAGCTCTTTTACTTCATCATTTCTTCCTTTTGCTTTAGCTACTTGATGTTCAAGAGCAAGTTTCAGGGTCTCTTCTGACATTCATTTTGGCCTTTTCTTTCTTTCCTGTCTTTTTAATGACCTCTTGCTTTCTTCATGTATGAGGTCCTTGATGCTATTACCGGAAAGGTGGGTCCTTGTCCTGCATGCTCAGTCCTGCTGATTCTCTGGACACCGGTCTTTGAGAAAGAGAAAGTAATTTCATTGCAACGCACAGAGCAAGGAGCCAGGAGGAAGTTCCTCAGTTCCTCAGACACTGGGGAGGGAAAATTCTAGAAGGCGGCCAGGAAACAGGAGGTGACGTGGCTCTTGTTGGACCTCTCGCTTGGAAATAGGGTCCAAGTGATGATTTCCCTTCTTATTCATTCCATCTGTTGCTTCGTCCAGGCTGTTGAAGTCAATCACAGCTGGCCCTTCTGCACATGCGGGGCAGGCCAAATCTGGCTTGGGTTAGTTTAAGGACTAATGGAAATTTATTGCATTCATAGGGTCAGGTTACAATGTCATCCCATAACTCCTCTGGTCTTTGGTCATTAGTGTTCAATCTATTCTGGAGATGCTCTCTAAATTCAGGTAGGTTATACTCAAGGTTGTACTTTGGCTCTCATGGGCTTCTAATTTTCTTCAGTTTCAGCTTGAACTTGCATATGAGCAGTTGATGGTCTGTTCCACAGTCGGCCCCTGGCCTTGTTCTGACTGATATTATTGAGCTTTTCCATTATCTCTTTCCACAGATGTAGTCAGTTTGATTCCTGTGTATTCCACGTGGTGAGGTCCACGTGTATAGTCGCCATTTATGTTGCTGAAAAAATGTATTTGCAATGAAGAAGTCGTTGCTCTCGCAAAATTCTATCGTGCAATCTCTGGCATTCTTCCAATCACCAAGGCCATATTTTCCAACTACTGATACTTCTTTGTTTCCAACTTTCACATTCCAATCACCAGTAATTATCAATGCATCTTGACTGCATGTTTGATCAATTTCAGACTGCAGAAGTTGGTACAAATCTTCAATTTCTTCATCTTTGGCCTTAGTGGTTGGTGCGTAAATTTGAATAATATTCATATTAACTGGTCTTCCTTGTAGGCATATGAATATTATCCTATCACTGACAGCATTGTACTTCAGATCTTGAAATGTTCGTTTTGACGAAGACTGCAATGCCATTCCTCTTCAATTTGTCATTCCTGGCATAGTAGACGATATGATTGTCCGATGGAGTATTATTCAGTGACAAAAAAACATTAGTTATCAAGCTATGAATAGACATGGAAGACCCTTAAGTGTATATTGCTGAGTGAAAGAAGACAGTCTGAAAAAGGCAATATACTGTATGATTCCAACTATGTGACATTTTGGAAGAGGCAAAACTATTAAGCCAGTTAAAACATCATTGGTTGCCAGGTGTTTAGGCTGTGTGTGTGACAGCTGAATACGTGAAGTGCAGGCGGTTTAAAGGCAGTGAAACTATTCTATATGGTGACATAATGCAGTTATCAAAACCCATAGAACTGTACAATACAAACAGTGAACACTAATGTGGTTTTAATTAATGTAGATTTTAATTAATAATAATGTATCAATACTAGTTCATTGTAAGAAACATACCACACTAATACCAAATGTATTAGAAAGGGTCTAGGGCAGAGAAATTCCAGTAATTTTAGATGCAAAATACTAAAGTAGCAAAAAACACTTTGATTCATATCGTATAATGGGAGAAACTATGTGCAAGGTGAATATGAGGGAGTTATATGGGAAATCTTTATACTTTTTGCTCAGTTTTTCTGTAAACCTAAACTTCTAAAAAGTAAAATCTATTTTAAAAAAAAGGAAAACAGATTGAGAAAAAAATTAATCCAAAATAAGATATTATAACTAGAAAAAGAATCATCACCTGTTTTTAGAGTACAAGCTAAATTCTTCATATGAAAAAATAAGAGAAATGAGTAGGTTAAAATTTCCCCAGTGTTTCTCTCTCAGGAAACAGCTCTGGGAAGGCACATGGTTCAGGGTTGGTAAGCAGACAAGTTCATCATACACAAAACATGGCTACCACTTGTAAGTTGAAGGCTGTTGCTCTAGTTATTAGCATACCCTAGACAGAATAAAGGAAGAAAGGGCCTAGAGGAGAGCAATTCCAATAATTTTAGGTGCAAGATAGTAAAGTAGCAAACAACACTTTCACTCATATAGTATTGGCTAGAATTTTGTCACATACCACACTCAGGTACAAGGGATAGTGAAAAATGTGATCTTTTAGCTGATTAGCCATATGCTGGGCAAAAATCCTATGAATCTGGTAGAGAGAGAGGACAAGTAGCAGACTGACACACATAAGAAAATACAAACAGAAAGCACAAAGTAAGATGACAGAAAAAAATATATATAAGTATAGCAGTAATCCCAGGTGAAAGTTACAGCAAAAATTAGTTTCTCATTCAAAAATTTATACACAAATTATTTTGTTACATTGGTTGCAATCCTTGCAATGTGTCAGCACTCCCCATTTTCTGTTTATATCCCAGGCTCCCTATGTCCATTCATCCAGTTTTCTTGTCCTTTCTTGCCTTCTCCTCTTTGATTTTGGGCAGGTGTGGCCCATTTTGTCTCGTATATTTGACTGAACTAAGGAGCAAGCTCCTCACATGTGTTATTGTTTGTTTTATAGTGCTGTCTAATCTTTGGCTGAAAGGTGGACTTTGGGAGTGGTTTCAGTTCTGAGTTAGCAGGGTGTCCAGGGGCCATAGTCTCATGGGTTCCTCCAATGTCTGTTAGACCAGTAAGTATAGTCTTTTTCTGTGAATTTGAATTTTGTTCTACATTTTTCTCCCACTGTCTGGAACCCTCTGTTGTGATACCTGTCAGAGCAGTTGGTAGTGGTAGCTGGGCAACATCTAGTTCTTCTGGGCTCAGGCTGGTGTAGGCTGTGGTTCATGTGGTCCATTAGTTCTGTGGACTAGTATTTTCCTTGTGTCTTTGGTTTTTTTCATTCTCTTTTGCTCCAGATGGAATGGGACCAATAGATGTGTCTTAGATGGCTGCTCACAGAAGCTATTCACCAAAGTATGATGTAGAATGTTTTCTTTATGAACTATGTTATGACAATTGACCTAGGTGTTCCCTGAGACTATGGTCCCTAGCCCTCAGTAACTCAGTCTCTTAAGGTGTTTGGATGTATCTAGAAGCTTTGATGACTTTGCCTTGGTCAAGTTGTGCTGACCTCCCCTATACTGACTACCCCTTTCACCAAAGTTAACACTTGTTTATTATCTACTTAGTGATTTCCCCTCCCCATCCCTTCTCTTCCTCATAACCATCAAACATTGTTTTTTCTGTGTGTAAACCTTTTCTTGGGTTTTTATAATAGTGGTCTCATACAATATTTGTCCTTTTGTGACTGACTTGTTTCACTCAGCATAATGCCCTCCAGATTCATCCATGTTGTAAGATGTTTCTCTGAGTCATCATTGTTCTTTATCATTGCATAGTATTTCATTGTGTGTATGTACCATAATTTGTTTATCCATTTTTCTGTTGATGGGCACTTAGGCTGTATGATTGTATTTTTAAAGTCTTTGTTAATTTCATCATCTCCTTCATATCTGATCTGTTTCTATTGACCAATTTTTACTCCAGTTATGGGTCACATCCTCCTGTTTCTTATGTCTAGTAATCTTATTATTTGATGCTGGTTATTGTGAATGTTACATATCTGAGCATGTGATTTTGTGCCTTTTTAAAAAACATTGATTTATTTTATTTTTGGCAACAGGCATAGTTATGCTATTTGCTGACCATCTTGATCTTTACAAGGCTTTTCAAAAAATCTTGGTTGGGGCAGATCTAGAATGGATTTTACCCTAGGAGTAGTTCAGCACTATTGCTATTGGGGTCACTCCTGAATACCTCAGGATTCAGCAAGATCGCTCCACTCTAGCGGATCAGAAACTATACGTTTCCCAGCATTGTGTGAGCTATCGGAATTCTTTAACTTTCTTAGGTTGGGTTCTCTAGAGAAGCAAAACCAGTAAAGCATATAAATATATATATATATAGAGAGAGAGACAGAGAGAGAGAGAGAGAGAGAGAGATTTATATTAAGGAAATGGCTCATGCAAGTGTAGAGGCTGGAACATCCCAAGTCTGTGGGTCAGGATAGAGGTTTCTTCTGATTCATGTAGCCAAAGGGGCTGGCGAACCCAAGATCATCAAGTCAGACAGCAGGGCTCTTGCTCACAGGCTGCAAAGATCAACGAATCCCAAGATCAGCAGGCAAGACAGCAGGTAAGCTGCTAGCTCAAGTCCCAAGTACCAGAGGTTGGACGAACAGGAGCCAGCTGTAGGATTCAAAGCAAGCAAAAGCCCACAAGTCTTGCTAGAAAATCCACTTATATATTAGATGCAGGCCACACCTCCAAGGAAACTCCCTTTCAACTGATTGGCTGCTCACAGCAGATCCCATCAGGGAGGTTATCACATTATATCAAATCTCATCGTGAAAGTGATCACGTCATCATGCGACTGCCAAGCTATATCATAACTGCCAAACCACCAAGAATCATGGCTCAGCCAAGCTGACACGTAATCTTAATGATCACGTTAACTTTCAGCTCCCAGTAGTTGTTTTTTGCCTGGCTTTGTTTGGTTTTTCCCTTCACACGTATAATTTAATATTCAACCAAAGACTGAAGAGAAACCCTATGTGAATTCCTAGAGCTCTTTCTCTGAATACCTCCTTCCTCTTTGATATTCTGACTCTCATGTTCCAGCTGCTTTGTCCTCCCTGAACTTTGAGTTCTTGCTCTTCATCTCAGTGAGACTGCTCTGCTGGCATTTCTCTTCCCTGTGCTGCAGTCCTAAAAGTGCTAGCAGGCAGAAAGTGAGTAATGGATGTTTGTAGAACTCGTCTTAGTTGTTTCTTTCTTCTCAGGGATCACAGTCTTGTGCTGCCTGTTGTCTAGTGGAAAAACTATATTTTGCCCAATTTTCTAGTCCTTCAAAGTAAGAGGGCAAGTCTAGAAACAGCTACTCTGTAATATCCAGAAACCAAGCGTTTTATTTTGAAAATATTCAGACATACTAAAAATGGAAAGAATTATACCGTTAACCCCTACATAGTCACCTCCTAGCTTCTATAATTAACTTATCACTATGTTTGCACTGTCATATATTCATTCATTGATTCGTTTCTCTATTCATCCGTCATTCTGTCAGTGTACTTTTAATGTGCAATTCTCTTTTTGTGAGTGGATATCAGCATTTCTCATATATTTAATAGCCATTTGAATTTCTCTTTCTGTGAACTATCTTTCATATTCTTTGCCAAATTTTCTGTTAAATCTTTGGTATTTTTCTAATTGATTTACAGCCTATGGAAGTGTGTTAATCATTAGTATTTTTCATAGTAGTTATGTTTCATAAAGTTGCTACAAACATTGAATTAGCGAATACTGAGCCATTGCTCTTAGGGAAAATACAGGGTTAGGTTCCTGTGAGCCTCTGGTCAGAACATCTCATCAACCAATTAATACATAACCTTGTTTTATGTAAGTTTAAAGACACCTTATTTAATATATATTTCTTATAAATAATTACATGCATTTTTTTTTTTTTATAATAAAACACTAACCAAGAAGGGTTTAACATTTTCTTGACCCTGGGTAGCGTGTCTGTAAATTTCTTTGGCTTTCAACTTCACAAGAACGCTGTCCACTATGCTTTTTTTCTTTTAAATCAGTTGTCATCTCATGAATCCACAAATTTAGCAGCTTTTCCATAGCTTCTTCACACACTATAGATATTACTTTAGCACTTTCCAAAGTGGCTTCACCTACAGATGAGTGAATTTCCTTTTTCTTTTTCTGGATGTACTGTATTATTGATTCATCAACAATAAACTCATGGCCAACAGCACTATGCCTGAATGAAGTTTATCTGACAAATGTATATTCTCTGTAAGGCACATTACAGCATTCTTGTGCTCAGGAACACTAGACAGCACTGCAGCATTATGATTAGAGGCCGTTTTAAACAGTGAAATCACCAAAAAAAATGAAAAAAAGTGGCACTAAATAGGTCACAAAAAGGACACTCATTTACAATAAGAGACCTAAAACAAAAAGGCAGAGCATTGTCTCCTTGTTTGGCCTCAGCTGGGAACATGTGTGTCAGGTGACTCAAATTTTTAACCACTCTTCATGTGTCATTGAATAACCACAAAAGCGCTGCGAGTATTAATTTTGGAGTTACAAATAAATGTTAGCAAGTATGAAAATTTGAAAATATGGATACCTTGAATAATGAGATGGACTGTACGTCCATTTTCCTATTTTGATCATGTTCTCTACCCCTTTGAAGTTAGGTGAGACCATATAATGTTCTTTGCCCCTAAAATGTAAATGACTTGATGCATGCTAATTCTCACTGGGAACTTTAAGGGCATATGCACGAGTCTCCATAGCTTTCCTTCCCTCTGAAATAGCAATTTACAATATTCCAGTAAAAGCTTGTCTATCACCCTAAATCCCAGACTGAGATTATTGAAGACCAAAGTCACTAGCCAACCAATCAAAAAAAAAAAAACAAAAAAAGAATGAACTAGGAATAAGCTTTTATTGTTTAAGCCACTGAGATTTGGGAGATGTTTTCTTTCGTATCATAATCAACCCTATACTGATTGACCAAGGAAAATCATCCCTTTGTGATGTCAACAAGAAATGATTATAACCAGCCCCAGGTGCTTCCACCTATAAACCTTCCTTAACTGGTATTTTCCAAACCCACATTCTCTTGAGACTTCATCATAGTAAAGCCAAGAAACCTTGCACCTAGGGTCCAAGAAAGGACACGTGGCCCAATCACAGTTTTGCTCCCTCTTCAAAAGGACCCACCTTTGCTTAAATGAATCTATTCCTTTTTTTTTTTTTTTTCCCAATCTAATTTCCTCAAAGGTTCTATAAAAAAAAAAGATCACTGGCTTTCCCAAATTGAAGTCTTTGGTATCTCCTCCTGAGTGCCAGGCTTACTTGCTGCAACAAGCTGGTTTACTCCCAAATAAAATCTTTGTTAATTTTTTTTATAACTTTACTCCAAAACCTGTCATTTAACAATGATATGAACAGTAAATACATTTTCCCAGTCTGAAATTTGTCTTGACTTTGCTTGTGGAGTTTTATTTTGTCATACAGAAGTTTTTGTTTTGTTTTCTTTCTCTGATTATTCAAGTATTAATGTGTTTATTGCAGAAAATTTGAAAACTATAAAAAGGGTAAATTAAGAAAAATTACCTATATATACTCTCATTACTCTTTCAGAAGTTTTCTTGAAGTCAAATTTATCAATATTTTCTTTTAAAGAACTTTGCATTTTGAATTGCAATTAAAATGGCCTTCCACATTCCAAAGTTATGAAAAAAATTACTTGTATTTTTGGAGTACTTCTAAGCTTTTCTTTTATAAATCTCTGATACCATTTAGAATTCACTCTGTTGTCTGTTGTAAAATATGGAATCAACTGTTTTCCAAATGATTACCCAGATTTTGTAACATCAATTATTAAACAGTCCATATTTACCCATAAACCAAAAAATAAAAAACAAACCCGTTGCTGTCGAGAGTGGGTGATTATAACCCACCACTCTCATAATTACAGATCTACACACACAAACATGTATGGATATAGAATATTTGAATTGCACAATTGACAAGTTTGATCTAATGGATATACATAAAATGTCAGATGAGAACAGAGGTCCCTCACAATCAAAATAACATTATGCCAATTATACTAAGAGGTTAAAGTGAGACTAAAAATTCTTAGTTTTATGCCCTCCTTCCTCTTTTTTCCTCCTGAAAGAAACTGTGACTCCCTTTCTTTTCAAATGTCTATCTAATCTGCTTGCAAATGTAAATTTTACCTTGTTTACTCTCACTCCCCTTGCTGATATCTATGTCTGCATCTCTCTTCAGATATGTATTTTGACATTTTACTGTTACCCATTCTATTTCCAAAGCATACATGTAACTGAATCACTTTTCAAAAAGTATATTATCAACCTTTTAAAACTGGATTCTTGTGAACACAAGAATCTTTCTTCCTAGTGGATTCCAGAGTAATTTCATGAAAGCTGAGGGGTTCAGAGCATTGAGGAAATAGGACCACAGATTTGAAAAATTTAAATATGGCTTTCTGCATAAGGGAAGTAATGGAAAGAATATCCATTGACAGGAAGTCAGATGGTTACTTCCTCTCAGTCTTAACATATTCATGTTATGAGTGAGCGATTTGGATAGAAGACAATTCTATGTCATTCACAGAATCATCTGCTGAAAAAATATATTAGCCTTCAGACAGAAAAAGAAAAAAGATGGTAGAAGGATATGAAATATTGTGCACTAAATCAGAAAAAAATCAGGTAGTCTTTGTTGTTAGCTTGCCGTTGGGTCGATTCTAGGTATACTTATACAGGTATGCAGTGCTTAACCTCCACAATACCTTCTGTGAAATAGGACATTATGTGATTGGGACATTGTGCAAACACCATATTATATACAGAAGAGAGGCGCCCAGAAGGTTAGAGGAGGGACTGAGGGAAAACTTTGGGTTCGCCGCTGCTGGTCGTGCGTGGTGGCTGCCCGAGCTGCGCCCAGGCCCCTTGGCTGCGGACACCTCCAGGCGTACCGCAGACTCCCTTCCCTACCTTCTCCCTACCTGCCTTCCCTGATCCCCTATTAGGCTTTAAACTCTTCCAGCCCTGCCCAGACCGCTCTGCGGCTGTCAACGCCGGAGAAGCAGCAGTCTCAGACCGGATAATGCACAGGGCGCCCTGGCCTCGCAGGGCCTCGCAATGCATCAAACTCGGTGGCTGGGGCGGCGTCTGCGCTGTCCCTGCCTGAGGCGAGTGCAGTGGGACAGGCAGTCGTCCACCGTCGTCGGGGACCCCCTTCTTCTGCCTCCCCAGCGACCGGGACAGCCAGTGAGAGCCAGATAGGATCTACCATACTTAGCAAAGTACATCTGCAGCATTCCGTTCACCTATCGGGATTTTTGAATGGGTCAGACATACACTTGATATGTGTATGTGAATAAGGTATATTAGGCACGGGCGTGTTCTGTCTTCTGAGTAAAATGTTGAGTTCCTCAGAAAATTCTGTGATTTAAGAGTTAATCCCATAGCTGTTTATTAAATACATGTTGCAACAATGCAGTGCGAAGAAAGATTGGATCTTCTGACAAAAAAAAAAAAAAAAAGAAATAATTTTTGAGGTATAGCTAGAGGCAAACAGAAAAAAAAAAAAAAAGTCCCTCCATACCAGGAATATACAAATGTCCACTTTGAATCCAGTTTTCTCTGTTCACAATGTAGAGTAATGATATACCAGGGACACTACTACCAACCTAGTTGTGTTTCATATCAAGACCCAGGGCCAGGTTAAAACCAGTCCTATTCCCTCCACCCCACACATAGATGCCTACACACCTCTGGATGAGACACCTCCTGAAATCTCTTCCTCATTGAGAACTGACACTTTTCTGTTTCCTATTCTCACATTCTACCTCTGATAAGACTTTTTCTGGGCCAACTGAAAAACAAGTTTTGCCAGACAAATGAGGTACTCCTAAACCCAAAGACTTGTTATTGTTAGGGGCTGTCGAGTTGCTTCTGACTCATAACGCCCTTATGTACAACAGAATGATACACTGCCTGGTCCTGTGCCATCCTCACAATCATTGCTATGTTTGAGCCCATTGTTGCAGCCAGTGTGTCAATCCATCTTGCCAAGAGTTTTCCTCTCTTTCGCTGACCTTCTGCCTTACAAAGTGTCTTAGTTATCCAGCACTGCTATAAGGGAAATACCACGAGTGGATGGCTTTAACAAACAGAAGTTTATTCTCTCACAGTTTAGGAGGCTAGAAGTTCGAATTCAGGGCGCCAGCTTCCAGGGAAGGATTTTTCTGTCTGTTGGTTCTGGTCATCAGTCTAGGAGCTTCTCAGCACAGGGACCCAGGGTCCAAAGGATGAGTGCCGCTCCTGGTGCTTGTTTCTTGGGGATACAAGGTCCCCCTCCTCTCTGCTCAGTTCTCTTTTTTATATTTCAAAAGAGATTGACTTAAGATACAACTTAATCTTCTAGATTGAGTCCTGCCTCATTAACATCATAGAGGTTAGGATTTACAACACATAGATTGTGATTACCTCAGATTACAAAATGGTAGACAACCACACAATACTGGGAATCATGGCCTAGCCAAGTTGACACAATTAATAACACCAAGCATGAAGTCCTTCTCCAGGGCCTGGTCCATTCTGATAATATGTTCAAAGTACATGCATGAGATGAAGTCTCACCATCCTCTCTTCCAAGGAACATGCTGGCTGTACTTCATCCAACATGAAGTTGTTCATTCTTCTGGCGGTCGGTGGTATATTCATTATTCTTTGCCGACACCGTAATTCAAATACATCAATTCTTCTTTGGTCTTCCTTATTCATTGTTCAGCTTTCGCATGTATATGAAATGAGGCAATTGAAAATATCATGGCTTGGGTCAGGCCCACATTAGGCCTCAAAGTAATATCTTTGCTTTTTAACACTTTTAAGAGGTCTTTTGAGGCAGATTTGCCCAGTGCAATACGTCATATGGTTTCTTGACTGCTGCTTCTATCGGTGTTGATTGTGGATCCAAGTAAAATGAAATCCTTGACAAATTCAATATTTCCTCCATTTACCATGATTTTGCTTATTGGCCCAGTTGTGAGGATTTTTGTTTTCTTTATATTGAGGAGTAATTCATACTGAAGGCTGTAGTTTTTGATCTTCATCAGTAAGTGCTTCAAGCCCTCTTCAATTTCAGCAAGCAAGGTTGTGTCACCTGCATATCACAGATTGGTAACGAGTCTTCCTCCAATCCTGATGCCATGTTCTCCTTCACATAGTCCAGCTTCTCTGAGATTATTTGCTCAGCATACAGATTGAATAAGTGTGGTTGTCATGGTTTGAATTACGACCCCCCAAAAATGTGTGTATCAATTTGGCTGGGCCACGAGTCCCAGAATTGTGTGGTTGGCCTCCATTTTGTGATTGTAATTTTATGTTAAAGAGGATTAGGGTGGGATTGTAACACCACCCTTACCCAGGTCACAACCCTGATCCAATGTAAAGGGAGTTTCCCTAGGGTATGGCCTGCACCACCTTTTACCTTACAATAGATAAAAGGAAGGGGAAGCAAGCAGAGAAGGGGGGACCTCATACCATCAAGAAAGCAGTGCCGGGAGCAGAGAGCGTCCTTTGGACCAGGGTCCCTGTGCAGAGAAGCTCCAATTCCGGGGGAACACCGAAGAGAAAAAGGCCAACAGAAAGAAAAAGACTTCCCCTGGAGCCGATGCCCTGAATTTGGACTTTTAGCCTACTTTGACTGTGAGGAAATAAATGTCTCTTTGTTAAAACCATCCACTTGTGGTATTTCTGTTATAGCAGCACTAGATAACTGAGACAATGTTGAAAGAATACAACCCTGACACATACTTTTCCTGATTTTAAACCACACAGTATCCCCTTGTTCTGTTCAAACAAATGCCTCTTGGTCTATGTACAGGTTCCTCATGAGCACAACTAAGTGTTCTGGAATTCACATTCTTTGCAATGTTATCCATAAATTGTTATGATCCACACAGTCAAATGCCTTTGCATAGTTAATAAAACACAGGTAAACATCTTTCTGATATTCTCTGCTTTCAGCCAGGATCCATCTGACATCAGCAATGGTATCCCTTGTTCCACATCCTCTTCTGAATCTGAATTGAATTTCTGACAGTTCCCTGTCAATGTATTGCTGCAACCACTTTTAAATGATCTTCAGCAAGATTTTACTTTTGTGTGATGTTAATGATGTTGTTTGATAATTCCCACATTCTGTTGGATCATCTTTCTTTGGAATGAGTACAAATATGGATTTCTTCCAGTCATTTGGCCAGGTAGCTGTCTTCCAAATTTCTTGGCATAGACAAGCAAACATCTCCAGCACTGCATCTGTTTGTTGAAACATCTCAATTAGTATTCTGATAATTCCTGGAGCCTTGTTTTTTGCCAGAGTCTTCAGTGCAGCTTGGACTTCTTCCTTCAGTAACATCAGTTCTTGATCATATGCTACCTCCTGAAATGGTTGAATGTAGACCAATTCTTTTTGGTACAGTGACTCTGTATTCCTTCCATCTGCTTTTGATGCTTCCTGTGTCATTCAATATTTTGCCCATAGAATCCTTCAAAATTGCAACTCAAGATTTTAATTTTTTTCTTTAGTTCTTTCAGCTTGAGAAATGCCAAGTATGTTCTTCCCTTTTGGTTTTCTAACTCCAGGTCTTTAACATTTCATTATAATACTTTAGTTTGTCTTCTCAAGCTGCCCTTTGAAATCTTCTGTTCAGCTCTTTTACTTCATCACTTCTTCCTTTCGCTTTAGCTACTCTATGTTCAAGAACAACTTTCAGAGTCTCTTTTAACATCCATTTTGGTCTTTTCTTTCTTTTTAATGATCCTTTGCTTTCTTCATGTATGATGTCCTTGGTGTCATCCCACATCTCCTCTGGTCTTTGGTCATTAGTGTTCAATGCATCAAATCTGTTCTTGAGATGATCTCCAAATTCAGGTGGGATATACTAAAGGTTATATTTTGGTTCTCATGAACTTTTTAAAATTTTCTTCTGCTTCAACTTAAATTTGCATAGGAACAATTAATGGTCTGTTCCACAGTCAGCCCTTGACTTTGTTCTGACTGATGATATTGAGCTTTTCCATCGTTTCTTTCCTCAGATGTAGTCAATTTGATTCCTGCGTTTTTAATCCAGTGAGATCTATGTGTGTAGTTGTCTTTTATGTCGTTGAACCCAGTATTTGTAATGATTAATTCATTGGTCTTGCAAAATTCTATCATTTCTATCACCAACACCATATTTTTCAACTAAAGATCCTTCTTTGTTTCCTGTTTTCACATTCCATTCACCAGTAATTATCAATGCATCTTGATTGTATGTTTGATCAATTTCAGACTGCAGAAGTTGGTAAAAATGTTCAATTTCCTCATCTTTGGCATTAGTGGTTGGTGCTTAAATTTGAAAAATAGTCATATTAACTGGACTTCCTTGTAGGTGTACGGATATTGTTCTGTCACTGTATAATGGTTAAAGTTCTGTGTCAACTTGGCTCGGTCTCATTTCTCAGTGGTTTGGCAGTTATGATATAATTTAGCAGTGGCATAATGATGCAATCACCTCCATGATGAGATCTGATATAATGTGATCACCTCCATGATAGGATATTCTGTGAATAGCCAATCAGTTGAAAGGGAGTTTCCTTGGGGGTGTGGCATGGCCTGCATCCAATATAGGTGGACTTTCTGGCAAGGCTTGCTGGATTTTGTTCTCTCAGGATCCTGCAGCTGACGCCTGTTCATCTGACCTCCAGTTCTTGGGACATGTGCTAGCTGCTTACCTGCCAGTCTTGGGATTCTTTAGCCTACAAGGTCTGGATCTTGGGTTTGCCAGTCCCTGCAGCTACATAAAACAGGAGAAGCCTCCAGCCTGATCCATGGATTTGAGACTTTCCAACCTCTACAACCATGTGAGCCATTTCCTTGATATGTATCTTTCTCTATCTCACTTTCTCTCTCTGTATATAGATATTTAGATGCCTCACTAGTTTTGCTTCTCTAGATAACCCAATGTAAGATACTGACAGTGTTGTACTTCATGATAGATCTTGCAATGTTCTTTCTGACAATGAATGTGATGCCATTTCTCTTCAATTTGTCATTCCTGGTATAGTAGACCATATGATCGTCCAATTCAAAATGGCCGATACCAGTCCCTTTCAGCTCAGTAATGCCTAGGATATTGATTGTTATATATTCCATTTCACTTTTGATGACTTCCAATTTTCCTAAATTCATACTTTGTACATTCCACTCTCTAATTATTAATGGATGTTTGCAACTGTTTCTTCTCATTTTGAGTCATGTCACATCAGCAAATGAAGGTCCTGAAAGCTTGACTCTATCCATGTCATTAAGGTCAACTCTACTTTGAAGAGGCAGCTCTTCCCCAATTGTATTTTGAGTGACTTCCAACCTGAGGGGCTCATCTTTGGGCACTATATCAGACAATAGTCTGCTGCTATCCATAAGGTTTTCACTGGCCAGTTTTTTCAGTAGACTGCCGGGTCCTTCTTCCTAGTCTGTTTTAGTCTGGAAGCTCAGCTGAAACTTGCCTGCCATGGGTGATCCTGCTGGTATTTGAAATACTGGTGGTATAGCTTCCAGCATCACAGCAACACACAAGCCACCACAGTACGATAAACTGACAGATGTGTGGTGGTTCAAAGTAGTGCTTCTTCATGGACTTTCCATGAACATAAGAAAGAGTCTTATATGGGCAGAAGAGGGCAATGAGGAGATAGTAGTAATCTCACCTGGATTTCTAAAAATTTCCAGAATTTCATATTTCCTGGGATTTCTAAGGAAGTTCATAATGCTATTCAGAATGAATCCAGAGCCCAAGATTACTCAAGCTCATTGCAAGATTTTTCCATGAATACCATTAATAAGCTCCAAATCTTCAAATCACAATGAACCATCCCCAGGTCTCACTCTACCTACTGTTCTTCTCCTCCGCAGCTACATAATTTAAAAAATTTTCACAATCCGAGATCTCTGCAGAATTCCAGTTCCAGGGATCACTACACTTGCCAGGTAGCTTTAAGACTGCATCTTAAATTTGCAGGCATCTTGTATCAGTCAAGTTCAAACCTGAACTCTTCCCCTTTATGGCCCTATCCAACACCCACAAAGCAAAATAAGACAAACTACCAACAAGCAGAAGAGCATTCTTCTCCTGTAGCTTCGTAAAAGACATCACCATCTACGTGAGCCAAGAGACTGAGTTTATTTTTTGAGGATCCATCCCCTTTCCTGCTTCTCAAACAAAACCTTAGGGTCTGTTTTCTCAATTCATCACTCATCTTTGATCCTAAAAATCACTATGCATCCCCATGCCAACCACTCAAATGCCAAGATGAGAGGAAAGCTGACTTTTTGATCATCTTTTGTATATAAGAAGGAAACTTTTTACCTTCCACTGGAATAGGAACTTGAACCCCAGACCCTCAGATTAAAAGTCTGATGCTCTACCGACTGAGCTATCTGGGCTCAGGTGTCCATGCCTTACTACAGTCTATTAAAGGTGAATACATTAGGTTAATGTCAACTTTGTCTTGCATTTCAAGACGTGTTAAAAACCAGTCACTTGCACATATAACTCACATGCTTAAGCCAATAACAGCCAGTGGATCCTATTTCTACAGTCTCCAAACTACTCCCACCACAACCATGCACGGGATTGGGACAGCTGGCCTTCCTTGTGGCTCTTTAGAAAGCCATCAATACCAGTCGCTACTGCACCTCCAACAAAAACCCACCGAGACGGGTGCACTCCTAAGAGCTCAGCTATGGAAACAGTCCCTTTCAAAGTCAAGGAAGTTTGGGTAAAAAAGAATGAGATCTTCCTTTCCCTTAAAACACACAGGACTCTAATAGTTCCTTGTACCTAGAGGACAAAGAGAAGAGATAGTGAGTTTGGATAGGTCCTACCAGCTGGTCGGTCCAAATCCTATTCGTGCTTAAAGACCCATATTCAAGCCTTCTTCGACCACTTTTCTAATCTCAACTTCGCCTCATCCTTCTCTCCAGTCACCTACCGCCTTCCCTTCCCCTCTCCCTGCCTTCTCTCTGGTCCTCTCCACCTCCTCCTGGATGAGGTCTTCCTAGTAACTCAGCTCACTTCACCCAGGATCCGGGTTCTTGACTTTCTAGGCCAGTGTTTTCTAAACCTGCGAGATTGTCGGAATCATCTGGGAAGCTTTCTAATTAATTACTATCCGCTGCCCCCCACCCCTACACCTCACTCCCAGAATATGCATTCGGACTTCACCCAAAACTCATAATCTGGGTTGACTACCACACAAAATAGTGGCCAAAGTAGGAAAGCGTCGACCCTCTGCGTCTCAGTGTCAGATGAGGTTGGAGACGTTTGTAGACCTACAAAGTGTTAGTTCATTTCATTCCTCTTGCGCTTTCCTCATTCTTGATAGAATTTAATCTGAAAAGGCTACATATTCAACGGTAGTGTTTTCCTTCCTCCTCCTACGCCACCTTCTGTCTTTCAAATCAGAACTTCTGTGTCCTCAAGGAAAGCGTCTGCTGGGTCCGGATACTGTTGCTGCTCCAGGTTGCTGTGTTACATACTGCATTTCATGTGAAGTTTTGTGAATTCTTTCTTCTTCTGTCTCTGGAAGGCCCTAAATTCTCCAAGGCAGTACTTGGTTTCTCTTCTTTGTATCTCTCGCGTTACTTCTGTCATCTTTTAGGCAGCTTTGTAAGCGGAGGAAGAGGAAGTTGGGTGAAGGAGGGAATTTGAAGGTGCAAGAAAAATGCTCTACTCTGGGACCCTCCCTAGTGATGGAACGTAAGTGCCCTGCAGAGAGCCAGCTGGGGAGCGACCTTGGAGCAAGCTGGCAGTACCTGGAGCAGAAAATGAATCCCAGGGTCCAAAATCAACCTAGGGGCAAGTCATTCTTTTGTTTTCCAGAAACATATAAAAGACTCACAATCCTCAATTCTAATGGATCTTTTTCGGTCCTCACTTCAGGGGCCCTCTCCTCCATTGCCACATGAAAATCCAGACCTCCAGATGCACGCTCTCTACAGGATTCCAGACTCAGGCATGACATTGTTCAGCAGACATCTTCATGAATTTGCTTCACGGACATTTCAAATTCATCAGGTCCACACAGTGCCAGAATAGTGCTTCTCTGTGGCAGACACGTGTTGCTTTTCAAATTCAGTAGCTGAAGGTTTACTGTCTTTTCTTTTCATCTAGACTAAATTTCCAGAGGTACATTTTCGAACTTTCTTCTTTGTACCTCACCCCCTCATCACCATTTTCTGCTGCAACTCCGGCAACCAGGAGCAATGAAGGTGCAGGAACCCTTATATGATGACGTGGGAAGCCGGTGGTAAGGCAGAGACTGGCTGAAGAAGGAGCATCGAATCCACAGGTCCAAGCTGAAGGCGCGTGAGGTATGCTGGCCACTCCAGGAGGGGGAGGGTTGAGGTTGAGACTTCTAGGACCTAGGTATTAGTGACTTCCTTTCCCTGGGAAAAGTGTTCAGAATATTGATTTCCTTGTGGGCTACAGTGGCCAGAGTCCCAGTGCTCTTTGGGGACTTTCTATTGCTCATGGCTTCTGCCCACTCACTTTGTTCACTAGAGGTCTTTTTGAGGCTCCATATTTAATCCAGTGACGTTATGAAGAGCAAGAGAAAAAAACACCATCAGCACTGGGGGAACATAAAACTGGATGTGCAAGCTTTTGTGCTCTCTCACACTGGCTCTGCCAGGAGTCAAGGGAATGGAAATCAAGGAGGGAACAGTTAATTCACTCAAAAAGGAATTTAAAAGCAGTCTTCATTTGGCATCTGTCCTGAAATAGACAGCGCTTTGTAAAAACATTTCTCAACTGGCTGAGTCCAAAAGGAACCAAAACCCTTGGATGGTCTGGTGCTTTAGATGGTTAAAGCACCTGCTGATTAAACAGGTTTTCCTGGGTTCCACTGTCTGCGGAGTCTTGTCTTTTTCATTTTCCTCTGTAAGTAGCCCTGGTGGTGCAGTGATTAAGTGCTCGGCTACCGATCCCCAGGAGATAGATGTGGCAGTTGGCTTCTGTAAAGATTAAAGCATTGGAAACCCTATGAGGCAGTTCTACTCTGTCATAAAAGGTCACTATGCATTGGAATCGACTCAACAGCAATAGGTTTTTTTGTTTGGCTTCTGTGAGTAGTGGACTCCTACCCTCTAGGGCTCTCATAGCCTTTGGGAGGCTAAAGGGAGATCTTGTTTGTTTCTATACATGATGCAAGCTTGGCTTTCTTTTGTGAAATTAGACTTTTACAGTTTTTCTACCTCTTTGATAAACAAAGTAGTATCCAAAAGGAAACGAAAATGAAACTACTTTTGGTTCATACAATCAGTGTAGGACAATGTTTATAAGCGAAGCAGTTCTACAATTTTTAATGGCTCCTTGTTGATACTGCCAGTGTTTATTTTAGGAAACATAAGCAATTTAGATGCATCTATCTATTCTTACCCTTCTCTTCCTTCCTCTCTGCACCCCCACACATAGCCCTTTGGCTGCATCTCCCTCAGGAATCTTCGGTGTAGTTTAAATAACAAAGTTATGATTTTATTTAAAGTTCTAAAGACAAGAAACTGGAATTCTGTCAGCGAATGTAAGAAATGTAGAAGGCAAGGAATTTTAATCGGGCACTCATCAGTACTCTTGTGATTTCAGTTTAGCTAGGTGTGTGTGTGGTGTGGGATGTTTTCTACATGTGGTATTTGAAAACTTCCAATGAAAGTCATTTTACAATCAACTAGAATAACCGCCCTGACAAAACCTGGAGTCACACAAGAAACCTTTAAAACCTCAAGGCTAATCTCCTCCCAAATTGAACTATTCTGGCCAGCTGATAGCGTCAGTCCCTCAAATTTCCAAATTATAGTTTCGATGTTTGTGTTGAAAGACTCCGTGTTTCTTGAATACTGTGGTTTGAGTTGTCCGTCATCCTCTAATCAGTAACCCACCACCGACTGCTCTGACAGGGATCACAACAGAGGGTCCTGGACAGAGCAGGAAAAAAATGTAGAACAAAATTCAAACTTACACAAAAAAGACCAGACTTACTGGTCTGACAGAGACTGGAGAAACCCCAAGAGATGGCCCCTGAGCATCCTTTTAATTTAGTACTGAAGTCATTCCTGAGGTTCACCCTTCAGCCAAAGATTACACAGGCCTATAGAACAAACAATAACAAGTGTAGTTCAGCCACATATATGAGAGTAAATAGGCACACCAGCCCAGGGGCAAGGACGAGAAGACGGGGGGGGGGGGGGGGAAACAGGAAAGCTGGACGAATGGAAATGGGGAATCCAAGGTCGAGAAGAGGAGAATGTTGACACATCACAGGGTTGGCAGCCAATGTCACAAAACAATATGTGTATTAGTTGTTTAATGAGAAACTAATTTGCTCTGCCAACTTTCACCTAAAGCATAATTTAAAAAAAAAAAATTCACTCACTCAAACAGATTTGGGATCTGCTCCCTCTAAACAGCAGAATGAGTGGGTGGAGGAGGAGGGAAAAGAGAAAGTCTGAAAAACAAAACAGCCCCAACCTGTTGCGGTGGAGTCAGTGCCGACTCATGGTGGCATAGAACTGCGCTATGGGGTTTCCAAGGAGCCGCTGGTGAATTCGAAGTGCTGACTTTCTGGTTAGCAGCTGAGATCTTAACCACTGGGCCACTAGGGGCAGGGAAACCAGCTGAAAGCTTTTCTGTGGTCTGACTGAGCAGATATGATTGCAGTGATAACTGAAAGAACCGAAAGAGAGTTTCCGTAAAGCTATTTCATTTTCTCCTTTCTCTCCGTCCTTCTTTTTCTGTCCTGATCTTACATGATGTGCTAACTAAAACCTAACATTAACGGGTAGTTGTTGCAGTGGCAGCCTTCTTGCTTTGAGCTAGGGCCTGGTTACTTTTCTTTCTCTTCCCTCTTGTCTTCCTTCTGCTGATGCCCTACCCTGGGAGATGCTAAGCCCCAACAGGTAGAAATCGAAGAACACTAAAAACAACCCGTTGGACCATTAGCTTCCTTTTCCTGTGAACAGAGAAAACATGAAAAAAGAAAAGAGGATGAGGGTTGGTAAAAGGTGAAGAGGAGATGCCAGGGATTGAACCAGAGACCTCGTATATGCAAAGCATGTGCTCTACCAATGAGCTATACCCTCTAATGACCAAGTGGTTTCAGGATGACTGTTCTTTTCATAAAAGAATACTGACGTTTTTACTGTGAGTTTATTTTTCCCCTCAGAGAACCTGAAAGCTGGCTAGAGACCACTGGTTTAAATTCCACTATTACGGAATTCACTAAAATGGATACTGTCCAGGGGCTTCACGAGGAGAAGGGTAAATGGATTGTAGTGTGAATAATCCTTTCCGGTTCTAGGATCTTCCCACCAGGAAAGATCCAAGAAAATCACACTTCTCCAGGGTATATTGCAGCGATAATGACTCCGAATGGAGTGCTCTTTAAACCACAGGCAGCCACCGGCTTTAGTCAAACTGGCTAATTGAACTTCACATCCTGTTGGGTCAGCGCCCCGCCAGCATGTTTTCCAGCTGACTCTCATTATTCGTGCCATGTCACACCTTCTGAGCTTGTCCTTAGTTTTAGTTCCACACCTACATCTCTATCCCTCGCTTGAGGACCATGTCTACAAAGGATTTTAGCTATGCGGGAAACTTAAAAACGCCATCAACTTTAAATGAACTGACGTTTTTCCAGGCTGGACGAATCTACGGGTCAAAAGCAGAGTCAGAATGGTGGAGCAACGACAGAGAAAAACTGTCAAACTCCCTTCTTTCTGAGAACCCACTGACATAACGGTAAAGCTTGCTATAGATATAGATGTTTGAAAGAATAAAGTCAAAGAGCCCTGGAAACCATCAAAAGGTACCATTGGTGAATTGGAAAATACGAGGAGATCCTGGATAATAGGAAACAGATAGGGTTGGATTGGTGAGCGAAGAGCCAGAGTAAGGGCTGTTCTCTCACTGGTATGCTTTCAGCTTAGCGTGTATGGCTGATGACCTCCACAGTGAGTCTAAAGCCTCTTTATCCAAGATTCTCCATATAATATTGAGGACAGTATTCTAGGCAGGTCTTTATTTAAATACTTAAAATATTGAACATAAGTATTTACTGATGTTAAAATTAAATAACTTCCCTGAAGCTTGGACAATGCTCCAAGACTTACGGGCATTTTATCATGAAATATCCCCCTGTAAACCAACCTCATTAATCTCTAAATAACGCCCCTTCTTGTTTTCCCAAGGACCTGGCTCACTTTGAAGTAACAGATGATAGATGTTTAGCTTAAAAGTTTCTTTTTCCCAAGACCTGTATCCTAGGATTTTGTGTATTCCATACAACTTGTTCTTCTGCCCTACTGTACCAACTGTACATTCTTTCTTTTATCACAAAATTATAACTGGCATGTAAGCAAAAAACAACTTTTTGATAGCTGAAGCAATTTCTCTAGAACTGATTGCCAGTTTGCAAATATCTCTCTCGTTCTCTCTCAATAAATAGTTGATCTCTTTAGCTGTTAGTCTTATTGTTTTTAACACTGATGAAGGCAAAGATGGTTGGATGCACACAATTCCAATTCACCTCACCTTAGACCTTTAGAAAAATTACTTGAGAAAGTGAGTGCTGGAGGGTGTTTGTTGTCGGGTGACTTGGTGTGGGAAGGAGACATTGTTTTTATGTAAATTGAGGGCCTTTCCAACCCTGGGAAAGGATCCAGTACTTTTAGACCTTAGTCTAGGACTCTCCCAACTGAGCTTTGTCTGTCACACCTTTACTTTCACCAACGCTAATAATTTTCTCAGCTTTCGTGTTTGGAAAGCATTCCTTGAGAGGTGTGGTTCCCTTTTTCCTCACTCAGAAGAAGTTGGGAACAAAGTGCCACCACATATCGTGATTGATCCTAACTATTACTGCCAACTGAGGGGAAGAGATGGAGGAAATCAATGAGTAGGTCCTCAACCTTCAGTCTTTTAATTGATACAGGCACACCTGAGAACACAAATGGTTCTGTTAACAAAGATCGTTAACAGGTTGCCCGAGGATGTCTTTTCTTTCAGTCCTTCCATTTCTTTTGTGTTCCTAGGTTAACTATAAAATGGAACCAAAGTGAGCCGAAACTTTTCATTTTTTCTCATTCCCTCTGGTTTTGCTTGTTATGATCCAACCAGATTGTGAGATACAGTGGGGTTTGAAATAGTGGAGTTTCTCTTGAGAGAGTTCGAAACCATACACATTCATCTGCTTTTTACAATTCCCAACATCTTCTCTATTAAAAACACATTTTGCATACTCATATGGAGATCAGCACATTATTCGATGGATTACCTTTAAAGGTTTCTCCATTTCTACTCCAAAGCAAGAAGCCCACCACCACCTTATGTGCTCAGTCATCCTCTGTTGCCCTTTCCAGTGTCACTGACAAGCATGACAGAAAAAGAAGGATTGAAAGAGGAGAGAAAGAACAGTCTCGATCATTTTGTTTGGAATTTGCTTAGTTTTCTGAGCAGTGTTTGAAGCATGGAACAGCCAGAGGTTACCAAGCAAACAAGCTTCTTGTTTTACCTATTCTGACACTTTCACTCCCTCCTACTCCTCTTGTACCAGCCCATCTATCGTCTCCAAAAATTGGATCATATTTTTCAGACATGGATGGCAACAGAGCCCATGTAATTTTGGGTAAGTGGATAATATTGAATAAGATTAAGTGTTTTAAAACACATGAATCTTATAAATAAAAAGGTTAAATAATACTTTGAAGGTATAACTAAAAACCAGGGTTCAGAACAGCTGAAATAGCTCAGCTGGGAGAGTGTTAGACTGAAGATCTAAATGTCCCTGGTTCAGCCCTGGGTCTTGGCAGTTTTGTTTAGCTTTGCATAATTATTATCATCCTTTTTCTTATATAACAATTGATTCAACCAAATTGAGAGGTACAGTAGGATTTGAAACACTGGAGTTTCTCTCTGGCCAACTAATATCTGCAAAGACCCCTGAGAAATATGGCTAATATTTCAAGGAGGATTTTCATGACCTTTTTGTTGTGAGAGAGGTGTGGCTCAATGGAAGTGTGTCCTTTCCTTGAGAGTTTTTTTTTTTTTAAAGATATAGGTATTTCTATATAGCTCACTACATTTTTTTACTGATTTTAGCAAATCCAACCAGGTGGTGTGCATACATATTTTTATCATTCTCTTCTTTATTTACATATTTCTACAGTCTTCCATGGAGCCCTGGTAGTCCAGTGGTTAAGCAAGTTTGCCTGTTAACCAAAAGATTGACATTTCAAATCCACCAGCTGCTCCTTGGAATCCCTATGGAGCAGTTCTCTTCTGTCCTATAGGGTTGCTATGAGTGAGACTCCATGGCAATGGGTTTTTTTTTTGTCCAGTCTTCCATGATGTGTTAACGACAGCTTGTATATTGTATTTAAAAATTAAGAAACAAATAAACTGAAATTCAGGCAAGGAGCCCTGGTGGCAAAATGGTTACGCACTAGCCTGCTAATCTAAATGTTGGTGGTTCAACCTATCCAGCTGCTCAGCAGGATAAAGACCTGGCGATCTGTTCTTGTAAAGATTACAGTCTAGAAACCCCTCTGGGACAGTTCTACTCTAGGAATTCTGGGGTAAGAAATTCCAGTATGGTACATGATGTTGCACTTATAAGGAGCCCTGGTGGCGCAGTGGTTAAAGTGCTAGATATTGCCAACCGAAAGCTTGGTAGTTTGAACCCATCAGCAGCTCTGGGGGAGAAAGATGTGGTAGTCTGCTTCCTTAAAGACTGGAGCCTTGGAAATCCTATGGGGGTGATTCTACCTTGCCTGTAGGAGAAACCCTATGGAGCAGTTCTACCCTTTTTTATAGGGTCACTATGAGTCAGAATTGACTTAACAGGAATGGGTCTTAGTTGCACTTATGATTCATTTCTGCTTTCATGTTATGTATGGGAGAGGAGGGATGTTTTTAATAAAAAGAACTGTTTCGAAGTCTTGTACAAAAAGAATCACTATAAGATATGAGTCTATATATGTGAGTGTGGTGTATACAAGGAAAATTTTGCCATCAGAAAATCTGGGTTTATGTCTTGAGTCCACTCCATTATTAAACTGCTGGAATAAGGAAAACTGTTGAACATCATTGAATTTTTAAATGATTTTAAGAACATCTTGAATTTTCTTGCTGATAAGACATCCCAGCAGCCTTGCACACCTGTCTGAATTTCCAAATCTCTGTTTCTGTTCAAGGAGAGAAGAAAAATAAACACTTATATATGAAAAATTCTGTTGAACATTTATGAGGGGATCTAGAATTCTGAAAAATGAAGGCAAATGGCAGTAAAGTCATCAAGACTCAGGTACAAATATCCCGTATTTTCCCCTCTAACATCAGCCTCTTTCTTTACATTCTTTATTAGGGATAATAGGTAATTTTTTTGTCATTTTGAGTTTTTTCTTATTTTCAAGTAAATGTTTTGGTTTCACAATGTCTGTTTTCCACCGGAGACTTCTGGACACTGCCAGGAGAAAATAACCTACAGTGCTCCAACATCAGAACTGCATCAAGTTGCCAAAGGAAAATTGGTACAAAGTGAGAGGCAACATCAGGATAGGGACGCTGACTGTACAGAAACTGGGAACCAGACACGTTATCCATTAGGTCACTCAGCCCAGCTCAACTCAGAAACTTGCGTTTTATTTCTTTAAGAAATATTTGATTGGGCAAGCAGTATCATTGAATGTTTTACCTAATTGAGCAAGAATTCCCTTATATTCTATTGAGGTGGGAGACATAGGGCAATTAGCAAAATGTAATTAGTCTCTATTCAATATCTAAAAAACGAGGCCATTGACTAGTACATAAAAAAGGATGCTGTAAAGATTAAAGGAGATCATGTGTGAACACTTTCTTCCAAGTCCACGTCTGGCTTGAAACAAATGTTGGTAGGTCCTACTCCATCCTCTCTTCCTCTAGGGTTTTCTCAAGACAACACCTAGTCAGATACCATCTTCTCTAGTCAGTGCGTCTAATAGACATATAATGAAAGCCATAAATGAAGGACAATTATGCAGTTTTAAATTTTCCAGTAGCGACATTAAACAAGTAAAAATAAACATGTCAATTTAATTTTAACAATATACTTTATTAACTTGATATATCCAAAACATTATCAAGCAATCAATTTAAAAATTATGACTTTTGGTTTCTAGTCCTGCATGTAAAGAGCTTGGAAGTCATCTCTCCATCCTCACAGCAAGAAAAAAGCTTCAAAACTAAAAATTAACAGCTTTTCATAGATACATCAGAGAATCGAGATCACAGGGCAAACTACCACCCTGAAAACTGGAGAGACAAACAGGCTGATACAGAAAGCACTGCTTACTAGGAGCAGAAACCATCACAGCAACTGGACCCAGCATTGGTTAGAAATAGTTATTTATTGCTGGAGACTGAGTGTGGGCTGGCTTAAGAGGAAAAAACTCCTGGAGGACCAGCATTAGGGGGCCCCTCATACTTTTGTGAGTTTTACCATGAGGAGCAGCAGCAGATTCTCACTGTGAAGTTCAGAGAAAAATTCCCTAGTTCTTCCGACAAAGGGAGGGGGAAAAGTAATCATTTTGAAATAGTGTTCTGTTCTTAACAATGGCCTGCCCTCAAGGGAAACTACTTTATCAGAGCGTAACCAATATAGATTTTATCAGATCCTAACCCACATGGAGGAAGGGATATACCAAACTCCAGCCCCTTCTAGCCTTCTACCTGTGGGAAGGGAAATACCTAAATAAGCCCCCTCTAGCCTTGGAGGTCAGCAAGACGAAATACTCAACTCCAGCTCCCTCTAGTCTTCCTGTTTCACCTAAGGAGTGGGGGTGGGGGTGGGGGAAAAGCTAAGAAGGACTTGTGACAGTCAAAACTCCTGAGCTCACTAAAACACTGAAATCTAATTATAGGATTATAGGTTACTTCCCCTCTCCCAACACCTTATCACCACATTGTGGCTATCATATTGGACAGTGCAGTATTACACATATACTTCATATATTTTCAGGCCTTCTGAATTGGGTATACATGCCATGAGTGTATTTTGTCTTCAATCTCAGAGGAATTCTGTAATAAGTGAACCCATCTTATGTCTTCTGTACAGATAGATATTCCCAATACTGTAGTTGGTAGACAATCTGAAGATAGCTACAGATATTTAAATTTTTAATTTCCATTTTGTTTATGAGGTAAATTTAAAACACACACACACACACACACACACACACACACACGCACACACCCCTTATTTTGAATTCTCAAGAATCCAAGACACCCAGTTTTCTCCAGGTATCAGACAACATAATGCATAGCTACCTAATAACACAAACCAAGCAGTGTTTTTGTGAACTGCCCTAATATTACTTTTGCAGTGTCAAACAGCTTAGACACCCACCCAACGTTTACACATACACAGACAAACATACACACATACCCGTCAGTTTTCTGTGTGACTCTAGTTCTCTCCTTAGGTGAAACCTATCAGTAACTGCTTCTTGTTCTTTTTGTACAAATCCCATGAGCCATCTGAAAGAATAAGTCTAATAGACAAATTGCGTTCTGCCAATTTCAAAAAGGACTCAATGTCATTTTTATGAAAATTGGCGAAAGCTCATATATGGGCAAACCAGGATGAGAAAGAGCTAATAGACACTAGAAACTGGCACTAGGAAATGGATTTTCTCTTAGTCCTTTTATGTAGTTCAAAGAACACAATCTTAACCGTGATAAGTCCCTGGGTTGAAGAGCAGTCTAGGAGTAAGCTTATTGTTATTTTTTTAATAAATATTAGTAACGAAGTTCTAATCCCCAAATCTCAAAGCACACTTTGCAGTCTTCATTCACCCTCCACATGCTTGCAGTTTCTGATCATTCACAAATCCAGGACTGGAGACCAAAGTACTGGCCTGAGTTCACTGTGCAATATTCTCTCAAGCTTGTCCCACAGTATCTTCAATTCCACATGAGCAAAGCTAGCTTATCTTCTCCCCTTCCACTCTTTCTCCCACCCACCCCATCCAAATTTAAAACTCCTTTTTTTTGTACTGGCTTCTGTTTGGTAATGTCATTTTTTTTTTAAATAAAGAAATGCTTCACCCACTTTTGTTCTTTTCCTTTAAGTCTTGTCTGTTTACCTTCTATCTTACTCTGATAATTGACCTTTCTCTCCAACCTGAAGCTGCTGTTTCATTTATGCTTTATGAATTCCTCTTCCAGAACGTTGGTATGGTCCCTGAGTTACCTGGATGTCTAGAGTAGAAGAGAAAAGACTCTTAATGAAATACTGACTGCATTGCTCTCAGAATTTCTTTTGACGGTGGCTTTTCTCCATCAAATCTATCTTTTAATATTCTGTTTGAGCAAACAGCAAACATAGTGAAGAGTTTTAGGCAAGGAAAAGTTTTGTATCTCACTTGAAGACATATCTAGAGGAAGTCAAAAGATGCAAAAATTGAGACTTAATTCTTTACCTCCCACAATAGAAGACGGAGACTTAATAACTCAAGGTTTTTAAAAATTTCTTGTGGCTCTTTATCTGGCACATGTTTCCAATCCTCTGCCTTCGCTTTCAAGCCCTGTACTCGAAAGAATCAGTATCCCCCACTGGTTCCTGAGTGCCTCCTGCCCAAAGCAATTGCTGATGCCACTTAACACTGAACAACGCTACCGCAAGCTTCCAGGATGGAGTATCTTAGAAGATAATACTTATATCTAGATAAAGTTTAGCTAGAAGCTGCGAGGTGGGGGGGTGTAGCTCAGTGGTAGAGCGCATGCTTTGCATGTATGAGGCCCCGGGTTCGATCCCCGGCACCTCCACCCTTTTTCTCTGCTCCCAACACTCTTTAAACCCAACTTGAAGAAATACTGATTTAGTTCTCCTAATATTTTCCTTACTATTTCTGCACACACAGAAAGTAAAAACATAACCCGGAGGATTTCCTTGAATGCTCTTCTATTTATAGACTGTGAGCCTCTACATCTCCTAGGGTGACTGTGACAGCAGAAGGAAGACGTTCAGAAAGGGGAGAAAAGAAGAACCGGATCACAAAGTGTTTTTGTCAGTTTGGCCAGTGGTTTATTGATTTTGTTGATCTTTTCAAAGAACCAGCTTTTGGTCTTGTCATCTCTTTCAATTGTTTTTCTATTCTCTATTTCATTTATTTCTGCTCTAAGTTTTATTATTTCCTTTCTTCTGGTGCCTGAAGGCTTCTTTTGCTGCTCTCTTTCTACTTGTTCCACTTGTAGGGTTAATGTTTTGATTTTGACCCTTCTTTCTTTTTGAATGTGTGCATTTATTGCTATAAATTGACCTCTGAGCACTGTTTTTTCTGTATCTCAAAGGTTCTGATAGGATGTGTTTTCATTCTCATTTGATTCGATGAATTTCTTTATTCCATCCTTAATTTCTTCTATAACCCAGTAATTTTTGAGTAACGTGTTGTTCAGTCTCCATGTATTCAATATTTTTTCCTTGCTTTTCCTGTTATTGATTTCTACTTTTATGGCTTCATGGTCAGAAAAGGTGCTTTGTAATATTTCTGTTTTGGATTTTGTTAAGGCTTGCTTTGTGGCCTAATATGTGGTCTATTCTGGAGAATGTTCCATGTGCGCTGGAAAAGAAAGTATACTTGTCTGTTGTTGGGTGGAGTGTTCTGTATATGTCTGTAAGATCAAGTTGGTTGATTGTGGCATTTAGATCTTCTGTGTCTTTATTGAGCTTCTTTCTGGATGTTCTGTCCTTCACCAAAAGTGGTGTGTTGAATTCTCCTGCTATTATTGTGGAACTGTCTATTTCTGTTTTCAATACTGTTAGGGTTTGTGTTATGTATTTTAGAGCCCTGTCGTTGGGCACATAAATATTTATTATGGTTATGTCCTCCTGGTGTATTGAGCCTTTAATAATTATATAGTGTCCTTCCTTATCCTTTGTGGTGGATTTTGCTTTAAAGTCTATTTTGTCAGAGATTAATATTGCCACTCCTGCTCTTTCTTGCGTGTTGTTTGCTTAACATATTTTTTCTCATCCTTTGAGTTTTAATTTGTTTGTGTCTTTAAGTCTAAGGTGTGCCTCTTGTAGGGAGCATATAGGTGGATAGTGTTTTTTTTTTTTTAAATCCATTCTTCCACTCTCTGTCTCTTTATTGGTGCATTTAGTCCATTTACATTCAATGTAATTATTGATAGGTATGAGTTTAGTGCTGTCATTTTGATCTTTTTGTTGTTGTTGTTGACAGTTTCTTTGTTCCACTTTATTTTCTGTGTTGAGTTATTTTTCTTTATGTATTTTCTTTTCGTCTTTTTCCTTGTTGTTGATTTTCTATTTGCTGGGTCTTTATGTTTTTCTCTCTCTCTTTTTTTTTTTTTATTTTGATGTGTAGGATTGTTAGTTTCCTTTGTGGCTACCTTAATATTTATCCCTATTTTTCTAAGTTTCAACCAGTCTTTTATTTCTTTATATCGCTTTGACTTCCTCTCCATATGAAAGATCTATGGCTACATTTTTTCAGTCCCTCTTTTTTGTTTTAATGTTGTCATCTTTTACATATTGATGTCTCTGTTTCCCTATTTTCAGTGCTTTAGTTTTGATTGATTTTTGTGTCTTCCCTATCTGGGTTGGTATCTTGATGTTCTGTCCTGTGTTCTAGTGTTGGGTTATTATCTGATGTTACTGATTTTCTAACCAGAGGACTCCCTTTAGTATTTCTTGTAATTTTGGTATGGTTTTTACAAATTCCATAAACTTCTGTTTATCTGGGAATGCCCTAATTTCACCATCATATTTGAGAGACAATTTTGCTGAATATATAATTCTTGGCTGGCAATTTTTTTCCTTCAAGGATTTATATATGTCATCCCATTGCCTTTTTGCCTGCAGAGTTTCTGCTGAGCAGTCCAAGCTTATTCTTATTGACTGTTCTTTGTAGGTGACTTTTCGTTTATTCCTAGCTGCTCTTAAAACTCTCTTTTTATCTTTGGTTTTGGTAAGTTTGATTATAACATGTCTTGGTGACTTTCTTTTGGGATCTACCTTGTGTGGGATTCGATGAGCTTCTTGGATAGATATCTTCTTATCTTTCACAATATCATGAAAATTTTCTGCCAATAAATCTTCAACAATTCTCTCTGTATTCTCTGATATTTCCCCCTGTTCTTGTAGGTTATTCCCCTTGATAGGGTTCCACATAATTCTTAGTGTTTCTTCATTTTTCTATATTCCTTTATCTGATTTTTCCTCAAATAAGTTGGAATCAAGTGCTTTATCTTCAATCTCGATAATTCTGACTTCAGTATCCTCAGTTCTGCTCCTATGACTTTCTATTGAGTTGTCTAATTCTGAAATTTTATTGTTAACCTTTTGGATTTCTGTTTGCTGTCTCTCTATGGATTCTTGCAGCCAGTTAAATTTGTCATTATGCTCTTGAATAAGCTTCTTAAGTTCCTTTATTTCTTTGTCTGTGTGTTCCTTGGCTTGTTCTACGTTTTGGCTGATCTCCTTCCTGATTTCTTAACGAGTTCTGTATATTAGTCTTTTGAATTCTACCTCCAGTAATTCTAAGAAGTTCTCTTCCTCCAGATGGTTTTTTGATTCTTCGTTTTGGTGGCTTGCTGAAGCCATCATGGTCTGCCTCTTTATGTGATTTGATATTGACTGTTGTCACCAAGCCATCAATAAGTTATATTTATTTATTTTCTGTTTGCTTACTTACTGTGTCCTAGCTTCTTGTTTTGTTTTGTTTTCATATACCCAAATAGGCTGGTCGTGTGAGCTACTTTGATTATTGGTGTCTTTGAAGCTCTCGTGTCCTGTCTCCAGGTGGCTAGAGCTGTTACTAGGTATGTTAGCCCAAGAGTCTATTTACTTTTCTTGTATGGATTCAGCTCAGGGGTCCAGGTCTTTGGTCACTGAGTGTATGGTGCAGGCTCTCACCTACAGTCTTAGATGGGCAGGGGTGATTGGTGTGGGCACAGGTATCCGGCTGCAGTGGGGGGGTCATGTGTTGATTAAGGCAGGGGGCCGACTGCTGCCCCGAGTGTCTCGGTGGAAGGTGTGTCCCTGTTCCCTAGAGCACATAGGTAGATGGGTTTTACAGCCAGACTATGGACACCCAATGCTGTTGGCCGTAAGGACTGGGAGTCACCACTTATTCTTGGACCCCTGTCGTGGGAGGCTTGGTGGAGTGGGTGGAGCCACAAGTCCTCAGGCCCCTGATGTGGGTAGGTGAGGACCCTGCTTAATGGGCAGGGTGATATCAAATGTCACAAATCTGCCACTCCACCTTATAGCAGATACAGATGAAAATAGGCTTCAGGTATATACCCTGGTATACTGTGCTAATGAGGGCCTGTGCTGTTGAAATGGGCCCACAGAGATCTATGCAGGGGTGAAAGGTATTCAAAGTCCATGGACCCCTTATGCCTGTTCCTAGGCAAAGGGGCTGTGCCTGCCTTTAGTTCTTGGCTTAGGGGAGCTAGCAGATTATTTTCTCCTGCTTGTTAATTTGTTCCCTCTCCAAAGCTGGGAAAATGGCTCAGGGAGTGTGATGGGTCCTACTTCTGGCCCAGGGAGCACAGCAATCTCTGAGGCTGGAACCAGGACCTGGAGCAGAATGGGGAGGGGGCAGGTAAATGGGAGAGAGGTATTTCCCAAAAGGAGGTTTTTTTTTTTTTGGATCCTCATGGTAGGTTAGATGCTTGTACTTAACTTTCTCTGATTGAGCGCCGTTTCTCGCTGGTTCTGAAGGTTTGAGCCAACTCTCTGCCCTCAGTCTCTCCTGATATGGAAAACACATCTCTAGCGCCACTGCTTGCCTCACTGCTTGCACCAGCTGATCCAGCCTGCAGGGTGCGGGTTCCCACCAGATCAGGTCTGGCAACTCCTTGCTGCTTCTGAACCGTGTCTCCCCGCCCCTGCCACTCAGTCCTATTCCTCAAATTTGTCATTGATGTTCAGGGTCCCTAGATTGTCATATATAATTGATTCACTTGTTTTATCGAGTCTTTATTGTAAGAGGAACCACAGGAAGCTCCACAATCTTGGCTCGGCCCCTTCTTTTTTTTTTAAGTTTCTTCAAGTGAGAGCTTAGATAATCGATTTGAGATTTTTTTCTTTTCTACTGTATGCATTAGTGCTATAAAATTCTCAGTACTGCTTTAGTGTGTTGACAAATTTTGACATGTTGTATTTTCATTTTTATATCATTGAGACTTGCTCTTTGACCCATAGATAAAAGTATATTGCTTAGTTTCTAAGTTGGAAGATTTGTTTTATCCTTCTGTGACTGATTTTTTGTTTGATTCAATTGTGGTCAGAGAACCCAATCTGTATGATTCGATTCTTTTAAATTTGTTAAGGTTTGTTTGATGGCCCAGACTACATGCTCTATTTTGGTACAAGTTTCATGGGGACTTAAAAAGAATGTGTACTCTTCTCTTGTTTGGTGAAGTTTTATATAAATGTTGATTAGGTTTGTTGGCTGATGGAGTTTTTTCAGTCTTTC
The DNA here is from genome assembly GCF_000243295.1 of Trichechus manatus latirostris. Lineage (NCBI taxonomy): Eukaryota > Metazoa > Chordata > Mammalia > Sirenia > Trichechidae > Trichechus > Trichechus manatus. The sequence goes on from NW_004444116.1 coordinate 1,989,345, forward strand.
TATATCTTTGTTAATTTTCTGTTTAGTTGTTCTACCAATTATTAAGAGACAGGTATTGAAATCTCCAGTTATAATTGGGGATTTGTCTACTTCTCTTTTCAGTTGAATCAGTTTTTTTTTAAATTGTACTTTAGCTGAAAGTTTACAGAACAAACTAGCTTCTCATTAAACAGATAGTACACATATTGTTTTATGACATTGGTTAACAACCTCAGGACATGTCAGCCCTCTCCCTTCTCAACCTTGGGTTCCCTATTACCAGCTTTCCTGTTCCCTCCTGCCTTCTAGTCCTTGCCCCTGGGCTGGTATGACCCCTCATTCTCACCTTGTTTTATAGGCCTGTCCAATCTTTGGATGAAGAGTGTGAATCAGTTTTTGCTTCACGTATTGCAGTGTAATGAATTACTTAACATGGCTCTTCTAGCCATGGTCTTTGTGACTCACACACAGTGATTGAGGGGGACTATGTAAATAAGGTATAAAAAAAAAAAAACCAGACCAAACTCTTTGTGGTCGTAAGTTCCAACTCATAGCAACCTTTTTGGATCTAGTAGAACTGCCCCACAGGGTTTCCAAGGAGTAGCAGGTGGATTTGTACTGCCGACCTTTTGGTTAGCAGCTGAGCTCTTAACCCCTATTCCACCAGGGCTCCAAATAAGGTATATGGAACTTGTAATGGTTGGGGTTATTTGTCAACTTGGCTAGGCCATGATTCCCTATACTGTATTGTAGCCCTCCATTTTTTAATGTGTTGTGGATCCTGACTTCTACATGTTGATGTGGCAGGATTGGTCTAGGGTGTGTCTTGGGTTGAAGCCTTGAAGGAGGGTGTGACTCAAGTCCCACCCTTACTCAAATTACACCCTTACCTGGGGTGTGGCCTGCATCTATGATATATGTGTGTATCCTGGTAGGAATTTTTCTCTCTGCATCTGGATCACACATCTTGTTCGTGATCAATTGACCCCAGTTCATCAGACTCGAGCCAGAAGACTGCTGTCTGACCTACCTGATTGTAGGATTCGCTAGCCTCTACAGTCCCTTGAGCCAGCTGGCTATCAACTGACCTGATTTGCCAGCTTCTGCAGTCTTGTGAGTCAGCAGCCTGTGAACTGGCAGTTTGGGTTTGTCAGGCCCTGCAGCCACGCGAATTGGTAGAAGCCTACGCCTGACCCCTGGATTTGGGACTTGCTAGCCTCCACAACTGTGTGAGCCATTTCCACTACATGTTTCATGAGTTCTGTGAGATGTTGCAGTGAATTACAGAACCCAAAGAGTACTGAGGGGAGAGGGAGTAGTTGATGTTAGAGATGATGGAGTGGTACAGCAATTTGGAAAAGTTGGACATTGGGGCATCTTTAACCTCTGCTTCATAGGAACCAGCTTTGTGCTGATCCTTATAAAAGAAATTATTCGTTACATATTTTGCAGCTCTATTGTTTGGTGCATACTTATTTAAGAATGCTGTTCAGGTAGTCCCCAACTTATGTAGTATTTATGTTACAACGAGCCACAATCAAAACTTATTTTTTTTTTTACATCTTACTGTTAGTAATATGTAGTACCTACAATGTTGCGGTGGGTAATTTGCTGATATCATATCTATAAATTTATATGTAATGTTTCCAACACTCAAAGAAAAATAAAGATCAGATTTATAAAGATACTCATAATAAAAGCCAATAATAATGAAAACTACAAAAAAGAGGTATTTGACTTATGTCAGAACCGACTTACAACAGAGTGGTTGGAACAGAACCCCGCTGTAAGTTGGGGACTACCTGTACCTTCTTGGTGAATTGACCCTTTAATCATTACAGATGCCCCTCTCTGTCTCTGTTAATTTTTTTATTCTGAAGTTTACATTATCTTATATAAATATAGACACTCTTGTTTTCTTTTGATTAGTGTTTGCATGATATATTTTTTTTAATTCTCTTTAATTTCTACATGACTATATACTTATATATTTGTGATCGCTAAGGTTGTGTGTCAACTTGGCTGGCTCATGATTCTCAGTGGTTTGGCGGTTATGGTACAGTTTAACAGTCATACACTGTGTCTGTCAGTTTGTGATACTGTGATAGCTTGCATGTCACTGTGATACCGGAAGCTTTACCACTGATGTTTTAAATACCAGCAGGATCACCATTGGTGGACATGTTTCACATAAGCTTCCAGACTAAGACAGACTAGGAAGAAGGACCTGGCAGTCTACTTCTGAAAAAATTGGCCGGTGGAAACCTTATGAACAGCAGTGGAACATTGTCTGATATACTACTGGAAGATGAGCTCCTCAGGTAGGAAGTCACTCAAAATACTACTGGGGTAGAGCTGTCTCCTCAAAGCAGAGTTGACCTTAATGATGTGGGTGGAGTAAAGCTTTTGGAACCGTCATTTGCTGATGTGGCATGACTCATAATGAGAAGAAATAGCTGCAAACATTCACCAATAATCGGAACGTGAATATATGAAGTATGAATCTAGGAAAATTGAAAGTTGTCAAAAATGAAATGGAGTGCATAAAGATCAATGTCCTTGGCATCAATGAGTTGAAATGGACTGGTATTGGCCATTTTGAATCAGACAATCATATAGTCTACTATGCTGGGTGTCTTAGTCATCTAGTGCTGCTACAACAGAAATACCACAAGTGGATGGCTTAACAAAGAAAAATTTAATTTCTCACAGTCTAGTAGGCTGTAAATCCAAATTCAGAGTGTCAGCTCCCGGGGAAGACCTTCTGTCTCTGTCAGCTCTGGAGAAAGGTCCTTGTCATCAATTTTTCCCTGAGCTAGGAGCTTCTCCGTGCAGGAAAGTCAGGTCCAAGGGACTCGCTCTGCTCCCAGCACTGCTTTCTTGGTAGTATAAGGTCCCCACTCTCTGCTTGCTTCTCTTTCCTTTTATCTCTTGTAAGATAAAAAGTGCTGCAGGCCACACTCCAGGGAAACTCCTTTTACACTGGATAAGGGATGTGACCTTAGTAAGAATGTTACAATCTCACCCTAATCCTCTTTAACATAAAATGACAATCACAAAATGAAAGACAACCACATGATACTGGGAATCATGGCCTAATCTAGTTGACACATATTTTTGGGAGACACAATTCAATCCATGACACTAGGAATAACAAACTGAAGCAGAATGGCATCCCATTCATCATCAAAAAGAATATTTTGGGATTTACCCTGAAGTACAACACTATCAGTGATAAGATAATATCCATATTCCTACAAGGAAGACCAGCTAATAGAACAACTATTATGCAAATTTACATATCAACCACCAAAGCCAAAGATGAAAAAATTGAAGATTTTTACCAACTTCTGCAGTCTGAAATTGATCAAACATGCAATCAAGATGCATTGATAATTACTGTCAATTGGAATGTGAAAGTTGGGAACAAAGAAGGGTTGGTAGTTGGAAAATATGGCCTTAGTGATTGAAATGACGCCGGAGAGTGCATGATAGAATGTTGCAAGACCAAGGACTTCTTCAATGCAAATACCTTTTTTCAACAACATAAACAGCAACTGTACACATGGACCTTGCCAAATGGAATGCACAGGAATCAAATTAACTACATCTGTGGAAAGAGACAATGGAAAAGCTCAATATCGTCAGTTAAAACAAGGCCAGCAGATGATTGTGGAATAGACCATCAATTGCTCATATGCAAGTTCAAGTTGAAATTGAAGAAAACTAGAACAAGTCCACAAGACCCAAAGTATGACCTTGAATATATCGCATCTGAATTTAGAGACCATCTCAAGAATAGATTTGATGCATTGAACACTAATGATGGAAGACCAGAAGAGTTGTGGAATGACATCAAGGACACCATCATACATGAAGAAAGCAATAGGTCATTAAAAAGACAGGAAAGAAAGAAAAGACCAAAATGGATGTCAGAAGAGACTCTGAAACTCATTCTTCTTGAATGAAGAATAGCTCAAGTGAAAGGAAGAAATGCTGAAGGAAAAGAGCTGAACAGAATATTTCAGAGGGTGGCTCGAGAAGACCAAGTAAAGTACTACAATGAAAGGTGTTAAGACCTGGAGTTAGAAAACCAAAAAGGAAGAACATGCTCAGCATTTCTCAAGTGGAAAGAACTGAAGAAAAAATTCAAGCCTCGAGTTGCAATACTGAAGGATTCTATGGGTAAAATATTAAAAGATGCAGAAAGCATCCAAAGAAGATGGAAGGAATACACAGAGACACTGTACCAAAAAGAATTGGTCGAGGCCCAGCCATTTCAGGAGGTAGCATATGATCAAGAACTGATGGTACTGAAGAAAGAAGTCTAAGCTGCACTGAAGACATTGATGAAAAACAAGGCTCCAGGAATTGATGGAATAGCAATTGAGATGTTTCAACAAACGGATGCAACGCTGGAGGTGCTCACTCTTCTATGGTGAGAAATTTGGAAGACAGCTGCCTGGCCAATTGACTGGAAGAGATCCATATTTGTACTCATTCCAAAGAAAGGTGATCCAACAGAATGTGGAAATTGGAAACTATAGAATAATAGCACTAATATCACACACAGCTAAAATTTTGCTGACAATCATGCAAAAGTGGTTGCAGCAATACATTGACAGGGAACTGCCAGAAATTCAAACCGGATTCAGAAGAGGGCATGGAACAAGGGATATCATTGCTGATGTCAGATGGATCATGGCTGAAAGCAGAGAATACCAGAAAGATGTTTACCTGTGTTTTAGTGAATATGCAAAGGCATTTGACTGTGTGGATCATAACAAATTATGGACAACATTGCAAAGAATGTGAATTCTAGAACACTTAATTGTGCTCATGAGGAACCTGTACATAAACAAAGAGGCAGTTGTTCGAATAGAACAAGAGGATACTGCATGGTTTAAAGTCAAGAAAAGGGTGCATCAGGGTTGTATCCTTTCACCATGCTTATTCAAACTGTTTGCTGAGCAAATAATCCAAGAAACTGGACCATATGAAGAAGAATGTGGTGTCAGGATTGAAGGAAGGCTCATAAACAACGTGAGATACGCAGATGACACAACCTTGCTTGCTGAAAGTGAAGAGGACTTGAAGCACTTCCTGATGAAGATCAAAGACCACAGTCTTCAATATGGATTATACCTCAACATAAAGAAAACAAAAATCCTCACAACTGGACCAATAAGCAGCATCATGATAAATGGAGAAAAGATTGAAGTTGCAAAGGATTTCATTTTACCTGGATCCATAATCAACTCCCATGGAAGCAGCAGTCAAGAAATCGATGCATTCCATTGGACAAATCTGCTGCAAAAGACTGCTTTAAAGTGTCAATAAGCAAAGATATCACTTTAAGGACTTTCAATCTCCTCATATGCATGTGAAAGCTGGATAATGAATAAGGAAGACTGAAGAAGAACTGATACCTTTGAATCATGGTGTTTGTTGAATATACCATAGACTGCCTGAAGAATGAAGAAATCTGTCTTGGCAGAAGTACAGCCAGAATACTCTTTAGAAGCAAGGATTTCAAGACTTCTTCTCAAATACTTTGGACTTGTTATCAGGAGGGACCAGTCCCTGGAGAAGGACTTCATGCTTGGTAAAGTACAGGGTCCTCCCTTCTTGACCTTGGAGGACCTTTTTTTTTTTGGTGAAAATATACATAGCCAAAGTTACACCATTTCAAATGTTTCTACATGTACAATTCAGTGACATCTATTACATTCTTCCAGTTGTGCTGCTATTCTCATTATCCTTTTTCAAAATTATTCCATCACCATTATCTTCAACTCACTGGACCCTAGGCTTCCCATCAAACCTTTTGAGTTGCTATTGTCAATTTGATCTTACATAATTACATAATTCTTTTTTTTAATGGGGCTGTCCAGTCTCCAGCTGAACGGTGAACTTCAGGAGTGACTTCACCACTGAGCTAAAAGGGTGTCTGGGGTTTCTCCAGTTTCTCTCTGGGTTTCTCCAGTCTGTCAGGCCAGTAAATCTGGTCTTCTTTTTGTGAGTTACAATTTTGTTCTACATCCTTTTCCAGCTCTGTCCAGGACCCTCTGTGGTGATCCCTGTCAGAGCAGTCAGTGGTAGTAGCTGGGCACCATCTAGCTGTACTGGACTCAGTCTAGTGGAGGCGGTGGTAGCTGTGGTCCATTAGTCCTTTGGACTGATCTTTTCCTTGTGTCTTGTTCTCTTCATTCTCCCTTGCTCCCGAAGGGGTGAGACCAGTGGATTATCTTAGAGGGCTGCTCACAGGCTTTTAAGACCCCAGACACTACTCACTAAGGTAGAATGTAGAACATTGTCTTTATAAACTGTGTTATACAAATTGAGTTAGATGTTCCCCAAGATCATGATCCCCACAGCCCTCTGCCCAGCAATTCAGTCCCTCAGGGAGTTTGGAAGTATCTATGGAACTTCCATGACCTTCCCTTGTACAAGTTGTGCTGGCTTCCCCAGTATTCTGTACTGTCTTACACTTCTCCAAAGTTACCACTTATCTATTGTCTATTTAGTCCCCACCCACCCCTCCCATCCCTCATAACCAACAAAGATTGTTTCTTTTTGTGTGTAAACTTTTTCATGAGTTTTTACAGCAGAGGTCTCATACAATATTTGTCCTTTTGTTATTGACTTATTTGACTCAGCATAATGTCTTCCAGTTTTATCCATGCTATGAGGTGCTTCACAGATTGTAAATTGTTCTTTATCGTTGCATAATACTCCATTGTGTGTATGTACCATAGTTTGTTTATCCATTCATCTGTTAATGGGCATCCAGGTTGTTTCCATCTTTTTACTATTGTGAACAGTGCTTCCATGAATATGGGTGTGCATATGTCTATTAGTGTGATGGCTCTTATTTCTCTAAGATATATTCCTAGGAGTGGGATTGCATTTTATGTTTAGTGCTTTTTTTATTCTATCTAAGGAATCT
>NW_004444116.1:1997278-2027733 GCF_000243295.1 Trichechus manatus latirostris
TAATCTATATTTTCCATGAATTTGTCTGCCTTTTCCATGAATTTGCCTATTTTTTCCTCTTTTTGTCTGCTTTTTGCTTCAACTCTTGGATAATTCTGAATATTAGAGATTTGAATTCCCTATCAGTTAGGTCTAGTGCCTTTTCTTCTACTGGAAAGTCACCTGGTGTTTTATTTTGGATGTCTACTGGAACCATGTTATCCTGTTGTTGTTTTTTTTTTATGTGTTTTGATATTGTCTGCTGTCTTTGGAACATTCAGTAGTTATTTTCCTCATTTATCAATTGTAGATTTGTTTGTTTTATCCAGCCTTTTTGTTTTATTTGGTTATATTTGAGCAGGTGGGCTGTGCATTCTTTGTTGTTTGCTCATCTGTGGGCATGATACTTTTCACCTCCTTCTCCAAACGGCAGGGTCAGTTACTCAGGTATGGTACAGCAGGGCAGGTCCAGCTGAAGGGGAGTTGCTGGGATGGGTTGTTGGTGGCAAGTACCAGGGCTGACAGTGCAGGGTAATTTCCAGTAGGCCATGCCTGTGCTGCTTGGGAGTGTGATGTTCAGTGCACAGTGCAGTTAGGCAGGAAGGAGGGGGTAGATTGTGATGTGTGGAGCTAAGATGGGTATGGGAAAGAGGAGAGAGGGAAGAGAGGAACAGGAGCCAAAAACAAACGGCAAACAAAAAAGAGTGCTAAGGGAGTTTCCTATTAGAGTGGAGAGTTGAGAGACTGAGAAATGGGGAAAAACAAAAATGAAAAAGAAGAAAAAGTGTAAAAGAAAAAAATGAATAAATTGAGATAAATGAAGAAAGACAAAAAAGGGAATAAGAGAGAGAGAGAAAAACAAAGAAACAAACAACAACAACAAAAAAAAAACCCAAAATTAAAAAACAAAAACAAGAAAAAAGAAATGCCCCCAAGGATGTCCCTGTGCGTCTGCACAGAATAAGGGAGTAGCTTCCAAGCTGTGTGGTACTGTCCGGCTAGAAGAGGCTCCCAAGCTGAGAAAAGAAAAGTAAACAAACAAACAAATCAAAACAGGACAAATCAGAGCAAACAAAACAAACAAAAAAGCCCCATGGGTCCCACCAGCGTGGCAGCTTGGGTTGGGAAGCAGTTTTACAGTCAAGCGGTGTTTCACAGCCTTTCAGGAAGAGGTAAAATGGCACACGGAGCCAGGTATTTGAGAGAAATGACAAGGAGGTGGTGAGAGGTAAGGAAGAAATCTAAAGAAGCGGAAAAAAGCAACACCAGCAGCCTACAAAAGGCACTCAGGGAGCTGACCAGCGCGGGCAGGTGGAATCCAAGTGACACTGGGGTGAAGCTGGTGCTTTCCAGCCAAGAGACTGTGGCTGCAGGAAGCAGAGGAGGCTAAGTGGGGTATAAAGAAGGGGAGGGGGTAGGAAGTATATTGCTGGTTACCGTTTGTTCTGTCTCCTGCTGGAAGCTCCGTGAAGCTGCTTTCTCGAACCCCCGTTAGATGATCTCCGATAGAAGTTAAAGATGGACTGTGTTGTGGTAGCTGATAGGGAACCTCTGCATGCATCTCTCTTCACTCTCTGTTCGCAGTTTCTTATTCCATTCAGTGCTTGGCTGAGTTCTTTACCTCTTCATTTGATGCTTAGAATTTCAGGGTTGACGTGTGACTCTGTTTGACTTAGTTTTTCTGATCTTCGCTGCGGAGGGACGGCGTGGTCCTTCTGACTATAGTGCCATGTTGCCCAGAAGTCGGCGGTAGAGAATTTAGGGTTAGCCGGAGATAGGGAGGAAAAAAAAAACAAGGCCCTACTGGGAATCGAACCCAGGATCTCCTGTTTACAAGACAGGCGCTTTAACCAACTAAGCCATAGAGCCCATAGCATACGTGTAGTAGTACTGGGTCTGTCCTGTCAGATTAGATAAAATATTCTTGCTACAATGTCCAGAAGATCAAGTGTACTTTACACTTGAGAACATGGGCAAACTCCAAGAAGACGACTCGCTTACTCATATGTGCTGTAAAATTAATAAAGCAGGAAAAGTTTCCGGCAGCTTGAGTGTCAGGATCAATAATTCTTCCATTAGTCCAAGGATAATCTCAGTAAAAGTCCCGGATGCCCAATCGTTCTAAATCGGATGAAGTTTTCTAAAGATAAACTTTACTGTTCCTGCGCCTCATCTTATGTAACTTTGATTCTTCTTTCGAATGCCCTAAGTGACGGTCTCTAACAAAGGAACTCCGCTGAGAGACTCAAACCGCCAGATTACGCATCACTGCCCTCACAGCAAGCAACGATTTAGCGGGGAGGGGGCCTGAGAGAAGAGAAGGCTGGGAGTGTCGAATTCAGTTACAGAGTCTCCCTTAAAACCATCGTTCCCTTCCAATCCCACAATGCCAGCATGGAGCACTGTAATAACTCTAATCATACAACCAGAGGTGTAGAGCCTCTTGGGTAAAGGGGGAGGCGAAGTGGGGCCGGCTGGCTACACCAGGTTTCTGGATCCAGGTACAGCTCTCCTCAGGTGAAAAGCACCACCACCGCTGTGCCCTCTACTAACTCAAGGCTGGTTTCAAGCACAGTAGGTGATCGACTCGCAAAGAAAGTAACGTCTTCTCGTCTCTAACCTGGCCCTTGCACCTTGCGGTGACCTCAGCTTCCCTTCCCTCTGCTGTATCCCCTCCCCCCCTCCGAGGACGCTCAGAGAGCCAGGAGAGCTGGCTGTGAACCTGACCGCAGCTCTGCGCGCCCCCGCCCACCCCCCACCCCCACCCAGAGAAGGTCCCTCATGGGACTGTAGAAGGGCCATGGGAGTCGGGGTGAGGCTGCAGGTCCTGGGGCCCCTAGGACATGCAGGAACTGAAACGCCTGAGGGGATAAGCCGCGGGGGGGGGGGGGGCAGGGGACCTAGGGACCCCGCCTAGACCGCGTTGGTGACATGAAAGCTGGCAGGACGTGTCCTCTCAGGGCCGGTGGAGAACGCCAAGACACGCGTCCAGTGCAAACGGATCCCAGCTCTGAGGTTTGGGAATTAAGACTGTCAACATAGTCAGCAAAAGTGGAAGATCTGTTTGCACAATAAGGAGACTCTCTCATGCACTCAGACACATATACACAACACACACACTCACACACAACCATGACTCAATTTCCAGGTGGGTGGGGCGGGAGCTCCTCTGTTCTCTGGTTGTGGATGTAAAGAATAACTTCCAGCTGCCCACCCCCAACCGCCAGGCTCAGCTGACAAGAAACTTCACCTCTGCCCGGTCACGGTTCTGGAGCCGCGTCTGCAGTAGTGATTTTTAATCATTTTCTTAAGATTAATTTTTTTCTCCCTGGAGTTTAATGGATTTTATTCTTTGGCTGTCTTTACACTTTATGATATCTGGGTATCATAAACAGATAGCAAAGGAGGCAAACTTAGGTCTCCAGAGTCCCTGCTTGATGGACCGAAAACTAAACTCGTTGCCGCCAAAAAAGTGTAAAAGTCTCATCCCTGACTCTTCTGCAGCCTTCCCAATCACGCAGTTCCTCCTTGCACAGGCAAGCATAGTTTCTCGGGTATCCTCTCAGTGGATGTTATTTGCTCCACTTTTTATCCAAATAAGGAAATTCCTAACACATTGCACGGCATCTTGGTTTTTTCACTTGGGGTATGTGGTAGTGATTTCCAGATTGATACAGAAAGAGTTTTTTCTTCTTCCCTTAAAAAAAAAAAAAAAAAAAAAAAAGACCAGCTGCGGTCGAGTTGATTCCTACTCACAGCGACCATATAGCCTAAAGTAAAACTGTCCCTTAGGAGACTAGAACTGCAGCATAGGGTTTCCAAGGAGCGGCTGGTAGTTTTGAACTTCCGAATTTTTTTTGTTAGCTGCCAAGCTCTAAACCACTGCACCACCAGAACTCCCTTCTTTGCTTGGCAGCATACAGTTCCACTGTATGGATATATCATGAAATATAACTTGCTCATACAAACAATGCTGCAATAAGTAATACTGCCTATCTAACATTTCAAATGGGTGTGAGTACCTTCTATATGCGGAATTGCCTATGCAGTGTATGTGACTTGCGATGGTAATTCTGATTGATCTTGCCTAATAAATTTTCCCACTAGCATGCCACAATGGTCTGGTTTTCCACAGTATTGCAACCACTTTGTATTATAATGAAATAGTGACAATAACAATAATAACAAACCCATTGCCTTCTAGTTGTTTCTGACTCATGGCGAGTCCATGTATTACGGAGTAGAACTGCTCCACAGGTTTTCTTGGCTATAATCTTCATGGAGGCAGATTGCCAGACCTTTCTTTCACAATGCCACTGTGTGAATTCAAACCAGCAACCTTTGGGTTAGTAGTCACCAAGGAACTTTTATACCAACATAGGGCTTGGGTAAATGACACATTCAGATATAAACATAGAGTAAACAATCCATTGTTAGGCCACCCCAATCATACTTGGTCCAGTGGAGCCACTCAGAAATTGGAAAAAAAGTAGCTATTTAAGACTCCACTTATAATTGATGTGGCAAAACCAAAAGTTCAGATATGGGGAAAATGAATATATAAATGAAAATATGATAAAGGTGGTGTTATGGATTGAATTATGTTCCCCCAAAATCTTCATCCACTTGGCTAGGCCATGCTTCCCAGTATTGTGTGGTTGTCCTCCATTTTGTGATCTGATGTAATTTTCCTATGTATTGTAAATCCTAATCTCTGCCAGTGGTTAATGAGGCAAGATTAGGTTACATTAAAGAGGATTAGGGTGGGATGCAACACCCTTACTGAGGTCACAGTCCTGCTCAGATGTAAAAGAAGTTTCTGTAGGGTGTGGCCTGCATCACTTTTATCTTCCAAGAGATAAAATGTCAGAGAAGTGAGCAGAGAGATAGGAACCTCATATTACCAGGAAAGAAGCGCCAGGAGCGCAACATGTCCTTTGGACCCTGGCGGCATGTGCTAAGAAGCTCCTAGACCAGGGGAAGATTGATAACAAAGACCTTCTTTTAGAGGGTGCAGAGAGAGAAAGCCTTCCCTGGGAGCTGGCACACTGAATCAGACTTCTAGCCTCCTAGAGTGTGAGAGAATAAAGCTCTGTTGTTAAAGCCATCCACTTGTGGTATTTCTGTTGCAACAGCAGTAGATAACTATGATAGGTGGCAACTCAAGTTAATAGAAATGGATAGATAATCTGATAAACGATGTTGGACTAACTGGATAGCCATCTAGGAAAATAAAAGCTTACATCAATATCACCTGTGAGACTTAAATAAATTCCAAATAGATATAAAATTTTAAAGTAAAAAGTGAAAAATAAAACCAAATTACTGGAAATGCAAAGACAGAAAGTTTACCTAACTTTAGGGTGAAAAACCAATTTTTACACAAAACTTAGAAGCAATAAAGTTAGACATAATTCACTACATTAAAAAAATTCTACCTGAACATACCTCCATTCTCTTAAAAAAAAAACAAGATGAGACAAAGCAAAACAACAACCAAGACTCCAAACAAACAAAAAATACATAAGTAAAGTGAAAAATAAAAATAAAAAAAGCAAACTATGGAGAAAATATTTGTAAATTTTCTAATATGTAATAGGGAAATTTTAGTTTTCCTAATATGTAATATGTAATAGAGTAGGTTTGGAAAGTATAAAATGTAGGGGAAATAATAGATTCCTATTGACTTATTTGTCCCTGGGTGGTGGAAATGGTTAATTAGCTAGGTTGCTAACCACAAGATTGGAAGTTGTAGTCCACCCAGAGGAATCTCAGAAGAAAAGCTTGGTAAACTACTTGCAAAATATCTGCCACCAAAAATCCTATGGAGCACAGTTCTACTCTGGCATACATGGAGTCTCCATGAGTCAGAGTTGACTCCAATGCAACTGGTTGTTGGCTTGTTTATGTAAATAATAGTCCTTGCAGGTAACCCCAGACTAATACAGTTGCCTGGATAGGCAGAATCTGATGAAGGTGGAATGGGGAGGGGAGGTGGCGGAAGGGAAAGATTTTCACTGTATATAAACTCTTATGTTTTTGTAATTTGGAAATATGGGAATTATGTTTATTTCAATACAAACATTTTTAAAAGTTTGTTCCCTTGGACCTGAAATTCTGTTCTTAGAAGTAAAGATTAAACAGAAATAATAGTCTAGTAACAATGTAATTTTTCTTAATAAATACTTTTCTTACAATATCCAGCCTCAGGCAACTGCTCCAACTGAAATTTACAAATTCTGTTCTTGGATGGATTCAATTTACAGTAGAGTTGGCAGTGGTGGGATTGGAACCCACGCCCCCGCAGAAACTGGAGCTTTAACCCAGCTGGTTACACTGCTTGACCACGTTACCGCACATGCCAGTGGATTTGAAATCTTAATGTTTACAAAGATACAGGATCGTTTTCCACCACGTTGTTCTTTCCTAGAACATTTCTGCACAGTAATTGTCCAAAACATCGATAAATAACAACAAAATTTATTAGGAACTTATTATGTGCCATACACTTTTCTTACATTTACTGTATTCAGTCATCTAACCTGCCTCAAAAGACAGGTACTTTTACTATGATCTCCATTTTCCTGATGGACAATATGAGGCACAGAGATGATAAGTAACTTGCTAGATGTCACCCAGCAGTAAGTGATGTTTAAAGTGGAGTGGAAAACTTCACTCTGCTGTATATTTATTTACACAAAGGTAAAATCCTGAAGTGATCTTGACCAAGGTTATTGTGAGAAACTTAGAGCAACATCAAACCTATGTATGATAGCACCAATTCCCTTCGGGGAATGGAGATGTAGTCAAAAAACAAACAAACAAAACACTGCCTTGGAGTTGACTTCGACTCATAGGTCAGACTAGGACAGAGTACACCTGCCCCATAGAGTTTCTAAGGTGCTGCTAGTGGATTGAACTACCGACTTTTTGATTAGCAGCCTAACTCTTAACCACTGCACCGCGTAGGATCCAGGATGTGTACACACACACAAAAAAAACCTGTTGCAGTCGAGTCAATTCCGACTCATAGTGCCTTCTAAACACAGTAGGTAGTGCATCAGTCTCGTAATCTTATAATCAGGACGTGCATAGTATATAAAACCTAACTTATCTGAAGTTTCACTGACGCTTGAAACTGTTCCAATTGAGACCTTCACTAAAATAAAGCGTTTGTACTGAGCGCCTTCTTAGCGCAGTGGGCAGTGTGTCAGTCTCATAATCTGAAGGTTCTGAGTCCGAGCCTCAGTGAAGACACGGAGGGGTATTTGTCTCTTCTACGTAAACCGACTTGAAAAAGAAACATAGTAGTAGGGAAACTTATACCACTGATCAAGTTTTCGAGTATGAAACGCAAATTCCGGAGCGGATGTGATTATACGCGGGGCTGTAGAATATATGATTTTTAACACTCTGCCACGGAATCCTTCAAGAACTGTATCAGTTTCCTTTGATAACAAGACGGTTTTTCAATACACTGACTACAGTACAACCTAATACTAAATTCTGGATTAGTTGTCTATTGCTACTGTAGCAAATGACCACAAATGTAATGGCTTAAGAAAAAGACGTAAATTTATTATCTTACATTTCTGGAGGTCAGAAGACTGAAATGGGTTCTGTACGGGACTGGATTAAGGCACGTGAGGGCCCTAAACACTGACAATCTGCGATGCCCCCTCCTCTGCTGATTCAGGCATTCCAAAGGAGCTGTGAGTTATAGGTATACATGTATGTATATGTGTGTGTATGTGTGTGTGTGTCTTAGCTATCCATGATGTAACTTTGTTTTAAAAGTAACTATAATATTACTGTTGAACACAAAAGTGGCACATGCCATTTTAGAGGAATGAGATGAACTAGATTATAAAAATTTTAGTACATGTAGAGTACTAAGATTTTTACTATTCAACTAATTTTCTACAAAAAGAATATTCCTCATAGTCTACAACAAAGAAAATGAGTCAGTGAACTTAGATGTTTCAACAATCAGTGCAAAATTCTGTTGATCTCCCACACAAAAAATTGATTTTCACCATTTTTCCTTTAAACAGCTCGTACTTCAATTGTGATGCTTGTTTCATATTCAGTGCTATAGTTATAAATGAAAAATGAAAATATGTCATAATAGAAAATTTAATGATCAGAAAACAAATATTACAACAAATTACTATATTTTATTTTTAGGTAAATCTTTCATCTCTAACACGTTATAATTAAAAATATTTCTTTGTATTCTTTGTTCTTACAAATTCTTCAATGGTTTAATCATAATTAAGCTTCTGAACAATATCTACTTCCATACATAATAAGGATAATGAATTGAGTCTTTCTTGAATCACTGTTGTACGCTGAGGGTTTCTGAGTCTCTATAGGAAAGAAAATGAGCTTTCTGTTCTGTAGTTTGTGATCATTAAAGTTAGGAGTATGCATAAACCAATTTCAAAGTTGGGAAATATGCATTGTATTCTATCTTCTATTATGGAATCATACATGCCTACATGAGTAAAATTTTTCTTTCCTGAATCTATAAACTTAGTTCTCATGTAAGAATGAAATAGTGGCACTTCTCCATAAAGATTTGTATTTAAGTCATCGAGAAAAGCTTGCACTAATATCTTGGATGCCTTTATGCATTCTTCATCAGGTATATCCACATTGTTTAAGAAGGAAAATCTATTTGAAAAAACTTCATACATGTTTGCCCTTCTTTTCATGCAAGATTCAAGTGTGTCAGTGTTAGCGTATTACGTGGTTAGGAGAAATTAGTCTCTGACACTTGATACTTTCAGAGCACTTACGTCATTTTCTTGTTTCTTTCTAATGCATCTTTGATGGTGAACTGCTTGATAATCAGTGTTTGGCAGTATTTGCATTTTTGTGTTTTCAAATTTTTCAAAATCTTCTCTTAAATTATGTAAATGCCCTGTTAATGACTGGTAGAGATCTGTGCATGTCTTTAAAGTTTCTTCTGGATCTCAGAGAGCTTGACTCCTGTGATGAAAATGCTGCAATGTGTTATTCCACATAACCAACATAAATACATACTCTAGTGTTTGCATTTTGTTGGCAATGTTTTCAGTTTCTCTTTTGTTACTGTCTTTCTGTGCCTGATCTTCAGCAATATTTTTTAAGGCATCTAGAATTTGAGTGTAGGATTCCAGGACTGCACTCATTGCTACAGCACGTGCTTCCCAACGTATATTAGAAAAACAGTTTAAGACACGATCATTTCCTAAATATGTTTTAAGAATTGTCCATTGGTTAGCAAAGGTGGCAAAAAATGTATAGAGTAACTAACAGTAGAAAAAAGTCAACTGTTTCCGGACAACAATCTACTGCAGCTATAACCTACAAGATTAAGTGAATACCCAGCACATGGTATGAAAATGGCATATTCATTACATTCTAAAATTTTCTGCCTTTATAAATTTGCATGCCTTTATAACCCCCCTGACACACTGGCAGCATTGTCATAGGAGTGGCCTCTGCACTTAGAAAAATCAATATTGCAAACTTCACATAAATAGTGAAGTACTTGATTTGGAATTTCTTTACCAGTATGACTTTTTAAGCTAGTAAATGTGATAAATTGCTGAACAGATTTTCCACTTGTTGGAGATACGTATCTTAAAACAATACTTAGTTGATCCGTATGAGAAAGATCCGGCATGTAGTCTACAAACTGAAATATCAAGATATACTTACTTCACTGAAAATAATCGTTCAAACTTTATCACTTATTAAGTTTATTAATTCTTCACGGTGTTTTAGACATATATGATGGGTTGCCCTTTCTTGTGTTACCATATTTTAAGATGTGACCTGCTAAAAATGAATCAAACCGAGAAACAAGTTCAAGTAAAACCTAAAAATTTCCATCTTGGGGGACCCAAACAAATACTTCATTTTTTGCTCAGAAAGATAGTCCAGGGCCTTCGCTCTCCTCTTTCCATCATCTTGGAGCCTGTGGAGGCCTGCTGGGAACAGGACTTCTAAACCAGCAAATATGTCTGGAAGGCTGTGGTTCAAGGCCATTTTTGATGGCTGTGTCTCCAGAACCAGAGGGAGCACACAGCTCTTCTGAAAATTGAAGGTGTTTATGCCAGAAATGAAATCGAATTCTATTCAGGCAAGAGATGTGCTTATGTGTACAAAGCAAGGAACTACACAGTGACTTCTGGCAGCAAACCTAACAAAACCAGAGTAATCTGGGGAAAGGTAATTTAGTAATTTCAGCACTAGAAGTACAAGTACAACAATTTGCACCCATTAAACTCGAGCATTCAACAGAAGAAGTCTCTTCTGAGTCATCATTTTTTAAAAAGGAAGTTAATTTTGGAATTGTCTTTAGGAATTCACCAATCTTTTTTCTTTTTCTCTTTGCCGAGCCTTTGTTTTTGCTCTCCACTTGGTTTAAATTTAATTTGTTAATTTGGTTGTGCTGTACCAAATAAATTTGACTACAATAAATTTGAATAATAAATTTGAATATAAAATTTATTAAATAAGTAACATTTATAAAATAAAATCTACATTCAAATTTGGGCATTAACACAAAAATTTATATATGAAAATTAGTAAGTAAAAAAAATTCATTTAGGACAAGTAGTTTTGTTCTTTAGGTCTGGGATAGTCAAAAGAAATAGTACTTACAAGGCAGTCGAAAGTCATTTCATTCATTTGTGTATGATGTTTGTTGGTGGGCCCTTTGCATATCTCCTCGAGTGTTTTTTGTCTTTGAAATAATACTTAAAAACTTTTGCACTCACTTGCCATACTTTGACGCTGCATCTTCACAGCTCATTGGACTACTGTTGATACCTGACAGGGTAAGAATGATGGCAAAGAGCATGATACAAATGTTAGGGTATGTCAATCTGAAGATGCGTTTTGATTTCCTTTGCACAGGACCAGATACATCATGAGTGACATGATTATAGTGCTGGGGCAAGTTCTTATGTGATCTGCAAGAAAGAACTAAATGTGAGGTTATACCTGATCTGTCTGAAATGAAAAGGAAAATATAATTGTTATTTTACACAAAATTTATAAAATGGTATCAATTTCATTTAGTTCCCTGCCTGTTCCTTTCCACCACGGCGCTTGCTTTTCCTTTTGTTCTGTCTGCTTGGCATCTATGGGTCTTTGCTTTGGAAACTGGTGCCTCTGTTTTGTTGATGCCCTAAGCACATGCTTACCATGCTTACTGGGTAATCCATCCCTGGTCCTTTGGGTCTAAACTCAAGATGTTGACAGAGTTGCACTCTTTCTGGAGACTCTGGTGGAGAACTCATTCCTTGCATTTTCTAGCTTCTAGAGGCTTTGGCTCACAGTGGAATCACTCTGATCTTGATTCTGTTTTCTCATTTCCTTTTCTGACTCTGGATCTCCTGGCTCCATCTTATAAGGATCTTGTGATTACATTGGGTCACCCAGAAAATCCAGAATAATTTTTCCACCACAACATCCTTAACTTAATCAAATCTGCAAAGTCCCTTTTGCCATGTAAGGTAATACATTCACAGCTTTTGGATATTACAACATGGATACTTTTTGAGGGCATTATTACACCTACCACAGGCTGCCCTCTGGTCTCCTAAGATTGACATCTCTCCCACATGCAAAAACATTCATTTCATCCCAACATCCTCCCAAATCTCAACCCATTACACCATCAACTCAGAGTCCAAAATCTCAGCTAAATCTCATCAGCTCAAAAGTCCCTAATCTTTTCATTTAATTCATCTAAATTAGTTATGGGTGAGGCTCTAGGTATAATTCATCCTGAAATACAATTCATCTCTATCTGTGAATCTGTAAAATTCAAGATACAAGGTATCTGCTCCTCAAAACACAATGGTGAGACAGGCATAGTATAAGAGTTATAGACATTCCAATTAAAAAGGGATGAAATTGAAATAAAAAAAGGAGCCACTGGTCCCAAGAAGTGTCTAAATCCAGCTAGCTAAACAACATTAAGTTTTAAGGCCTGGAATTAATGCACTGTGGTTTGATGGCTCTGTCATCAGAGTCATTCTCTCAGAGTCATCCTTCCATTTTCATGAAGGGTAGCATGTGTTTGCAGCTGAGTAATTTTATCACCCTGTTTCCTGTCTGTAGAATATTAGGAGTGTGAGACAGGGATTGAAGGGTACGTGATTTATTGAGGGAGTCTTCTTCAGGATGGGAAAGGGAAAGTAGCCAAGCCATAATGTGTTCTCAGGTAAAGTCTAGATTTGGCCTGACCCATGTGACAGGGGCACTGGAGAGTAAATCATATAGCAGAGTTGTCCTTAAGTCAGAGAGTTTGGAGTTTTGCACCTTCCACCCCCTCCAGTCAGACATTGGCTGCTGCTGGGAATGGAGTCATGCTGTAATCTACTAGGTGTCTTGAAACCGAAGGCGATCCCATTGGAGAAGGTCACAAGGATAAACCATTTGGGGGTTGGTTGCAGTGGCTGTAAAAATAAAGTGGAAATATTAAAAAAGTTGGTAGGGGTACCAAGATCATGTACTACTGCAAAGCAATAGGATGAGTGAAAGATACTCTAGATTTGTAATTTTACAGCTGAAGTGCGAATGTCCTATATGTCGTCATCTCTTAATTTCACAAAAAGAACAGATTTTATTTACTTGGTAGTATAAATAGCTAATTTTATTTTAATGCTTGGTACTTTTATCTGTAGATTTTGGATAATACTCAGTGTCATTGAAAGAATTAAGTACTTGGCACAAAACAATTGTTCAATAATAAGAGGAGTGAGAATAATGATAAAAACGTGGTCCTCGGGTGGAGCATTTGATTTGTGGTCAACTCTCAGTGGTACCTCAGAAGACAGACCTGGCAATCTGCTTCCCATAAAGATTACAGCCAAGAAAACCCTATGGAGCGGTTCTACTCTGTAACACATAGTGTCACTATGATAAAAACAACAATGATAATGAACTTTAATGATTGCCTATTTAAGTGCAAGATATCTTCCTTAAGTATTTTATGCATATTTACTCATCAAGTCCTCCCATCAACCCTGTTAGATAGGTTTATTACTATTTACTTTTACATACTGGAAATTGAGGACCAGTGAGCTAAAGCAATTTATTATTAGCTTTTAAGAAGGGATGAATACAGGCGGTATGACCTAGCTCAACATGGTCCCATGCAAAATGAACAGAGGTGAGGTCTAGACATAGTTGGGGAACAGTTTTCTAATTATAAGCAGCCCCAGGTTACAAAAGTCCAACTTATGTACAACCTGTAGTTATGAACCATTCCCTGTAAAGCCTATTATATTAAAAATTTGAGGTACATACAATGGTTCGTAATAGCAAACAGATATTACTTTGCGATTTGCATCAAGACATTATTATTATTACTGTAATATTATATTAAAGATACTTTACTGTATCTGGAAGTGTTTAATGTTTTTTACACATAGAAAGTACCCTATATGCTATACTGCGGAGCCCTGGTAGCACAGTGGTTAAGAGTAATGAGTATATACCATCTACTAGCATAGATTAATTTTTCCTGTGCTTTGAAATAAATAACTAAAATCATATAATATGTGCTCATTTGAGTATGGATTCTTTCACTCAATTTGTTTTTTTACTGGCTGTATCTATACGTTTCTAGTAGCAGTATTTCTTTATTGCTCTGTCATATTCCATTGTATGAATACTGGACATCAGAGTTTTGTCATTCATTTTACTGTTGGTATACATTTGAAATGGCTAATGCTGCTATGAACATTCTTGTATATGTCTTTCAAGGGCAATAAGCATGCATTTTTCTTGGGTCTAATTGCAGCTGTGGATTTTCTGGGTAGTATGTATATTTTGTTTGAGGCAATATTTCCAAATAGTGTACCAGTGTTGATATACCAGTTGACAATCTCATCAGCAATGTATGAAAGTTCCAGTTCTGTATTGTCAGAGACACTTGATATCGTCAGCTATTTCGCAATTTTGGTGAAAGATAGTATTATTTCATTATGTTTATTAGTTTACATTTAAGTATATTCTTTAGTGAAGTGTATGTTTAGTCTTTGCTCTTTCTCATTGAGTTTCAGTCTTTTTTCTTAGTGTTTCATAGGAGGTCTTCATATATTCCTCATAAAGGTCCTTCGTCAAATATAAATATTGAAATATCTTCTCCTAGACTGTGCTTAATCCCCTCTTCTTAAGGAGAAGGGGGCTTGAAAAACTTTGTAAGAAGAGAAAAAAGAAAAAGTGGATAGAGAGAGAAGTTGAAAAAATAAGAGAAAGTTTCATCATAGATCTTTGTCCATCTGTCCTGAACTCCATCTCTGGGTGTGTTAGGGAGAGTCCCACCTCTTGAAGAGCCTGCCAAAAAAAAAAAAAAGAAGCAGCAGCACAAATCCTAAACATTCATGGGTTAAAAGAGGAGAGCACAGACACATTCACCCAAAGACCTCAGGTAAGGTCTACATTGTTTCAGGACTGTTGTCACATCTTTGTGGAACAATTTTACATTTCCATATAAATATTTTCAATTATTGATTCTGAGAATATTAGTAACAATCGTGATGAATCAACGTGGATTTGATCATACAATCCAGAACACGAACTAAAAGGGTGTTTGTGTTTTGTCCTAAACCAGGAGAAAATCTTGTAGAGAGACCTTACAAAGGAAGCCTTGAAGGCAAAGAAAAGGCTAATTTCTCCGTAGGAAAGGGAGGATGAGTAATAGTAAAGGAAGTGAGAAGACCTGGAGGGCTTTTATAATGCATCGTCCCCTTTTCTCTTCTCTCTAAAAGCTGTAACTCTTCACCTTCTAACATCTATTACAGGCCATCCCTAAGCCAATTTTGCGGTCACTTGACTTGTAAGGGACTAACCTGCATTGCCTCTGTGCCTGTACTAGGACTGAGGAAATGGTGGCTGAGTATGTAATTATTACCGGTTGTACAGAGTCTCTGACTTTCTGTGGTCACAGTCCCCCTCTTTAGACTCCTTTTGAGCTAAGAGCAGGATGTGGAGAGGAGCCAGATAGAATTTCTTTAGAAAAAAGTGTGTCTCAAAGGCTTCATTTAAGATTTAGAAATACCTGGAGGAAACAAATGGGAACTTTCTTATTTATTATTTGCATTTGAAGCAAAACATAGTAAACTTCCTCAGTCTCAGAGGTGCTTAATCTCAAAGCCGACTGCACATTCTGCTTCTTCTCTCAACACCGCTCCCACCACATCCACGCACGGAAATCGGGAAATTTTTGCAGCCACAATGAAGGCACCAGAATCAAGGACGTCTGGACCTCAAACAAAAATTCAATCTCATGTGTGCGCTCCACAGTGCTCAGCTTGTCTACCTCCCTCTCAAAGGCAAGACCAAAACACACATGCACAGACACACACACATACACACAAACCAAACCTGTTGCCATAGAGTGGATTCTGACTCATAGCAACCCTACAGGGCAAGGCAGTCTTGGGCAAAATGAACTGAATCCTCTTCTGGGACAAGCCTGCTTCTATTAGGAGAAAAGGGGCTTTTCTCTTCGCCCACCCCTGGAGGAAGCACTGGAGAGAATGAGGCTTACACTTACCGTTCCACGCCACCCATCCAAATCCTAATCAATTTGAGAATGCTTTTCCTTGCCCTCTTCCTCTCTCTTCTTTTTGTCCTTCTCTTCCTTCATTTCACCCCACCCCACCCCACCTCTTTCGTTTCTCCATCAGCTGATGTTCCTCTCTCTCCTCCCTCTTCTCTCCTGTGCACTCCAGAATGACTTTTTCACAATAGTTCAGTGCACTCCTAGTCCCATACACGCCCATTTTAATCTCTGTATTGAGATTCACGTGTAGTTGATATCTTTATTTACCATATCACTTGATAATTTCTTCCGTCCCCTATAAGACCAGGGTAACATCTCCCTAGCATAGGCCGAGGCTCGTTCAGGCCAACTGCAGAACTGGGAGAAACGGAAGGTAGGTAAACGTTTTTCTCTGAACTGAGAATCCTTGGACCTCCCATCAGGGAGAAAGAATTTATAAAAGAATCTAGAATATTTTTGGAGGAAATACTTTAAAAACTTACATCCAAATTGGCAGCTGCACCAAAATGTGGTTAAGGCAGAAAGCCTTGACTCTTTGTTCATAGGAGACTGAGGTTTGAGAACCTGTCCGGACTCACAGAGGGCTTTTATTAAAATTCACTTTGCAGATGGTCTTCAGCTGCTGCGATTTCCTGTTCATTCCAGAGAGGCGGATTCTGAAAGATGCACTGTCACTGAATGGAGAATTTCTTCTTTATTTTCCATTCTCTTCTTTATTTTAGTCACGCCAGAGGCCTGTTTTCAGACCACAACTTTCTGGCACATACATTAGTTATCTTCTGGCTTCTCTAACCTTCTTAACCTTGTTTCCCCACATACAAATCAGAGTTACAAATAAATAATATTAATTTTACTCCCTTGTTTAGCTAACGGAGTCCCTGGGTGATGCAAACGGTTAACACGTCGGGCTCATAACCAAAGAGTTGGATGTTGGAATCCACCCAGAAGCCCTGGGAAGAAAGACTGGGCTATCTACATCTGAAAAAAAATAAGCCATTGAAAACCCTATGGAGCACAATTGTACTCTGATGCGTGTGAGGTCACCATTCGTCAGAATCAACTGGAAGGCAACTGTTTTATTAGCTAATAATAGTAAAATATAAATATATAAAGCAGGCTTATTAATATTAATATCATTTTAAAATAATTACAAAAGTAAATAATATTTCCTCAGATTTGTATATTCTCTTGGGTTCTAGGTGTCAAGCCAATCTTACGATATCCTAAATGACAACACAGTTCCACTGCTTGACCATTAAGTGGCCAGCACCACATTCCACTCGTCTGATTCCTGAAATTGCTTTACTTTAATAAGAGGTGTCCAATATGTTTACAAAAGTTTCTAATGCTCACAGACAGGTAAAACACTGTTCTTAGAAGGCACCAATCTGCGACCACAATTTGAACAGCACTAACAAGAGATAGGATGTACTAAGGGTGAGAAAATACTCAAGGAAATCCTTTTTCTTTTTTCTTTTTATTTAAATTGAGGCTTAGTATACAGAGTAAAATGCATAAAACTTAATTATTCAGTTCTTTTAACTAAAGCAATTTTGGTGAAAGGGAGTATTATTTCACTGTGTTTTTAATTTGCGTTTTCATTACAATTAATGACCTCCAGTTGTTGCACCCCACCAGACAAACTGCGGCAGTGGCTACGAGGGGCACAAGTCAGATTCCAGGGGAGAAAAAGGGAACTATAGAACCATGTGTAGTCATGGCCAAGTGGTTAAGCCAATGGACTAGAAATCCATTGGGGTGTTCCTGTGCAGGTTTGAATCCTGCCGACTACGGAATGCCTGTAACCAATATTTACCATCCTCCTCTGTCCATGAGTCCATGGAGTTTAGTTACTGTTTTTTCAAGGATCTGTTTGGATCACAGCCACGGAGGAGAGGCATGAGCCCTTAGAGGAGCTGCTGCCTCACCCGTCATGATGAGAGATTTTTGAGGCACTTCTCTCTCCTTTTGTAGTTGATAGTGAAGGGTGGTGAAGAGATGGCTGACAGTGTCAAAACTTTTCTCCAGGACCTTGCCAGGAAAATCAAAGACTCCATCTAAGGTATCTGTACCATCTCAAAGCTGGAGGCTCCAATACTGCAAAAGAGGGAGGAACAGCATCAAAGAAGGGCAAGTAGTGTCCTGACACAGAGGAGAGCCCAGAACATGGAGCCAAAGCAAGAGAGTGAGTCACGTATTGTTGGTAGAATTTTCCAGTGCTGCGCTTAGAATGGAGGAGTATTCTGCATGAGTCTCCTCTTGTTTTACCAAGTGTTTATTTCTGTGCTTCAGTCAGTAACAGCACAAAGTATTGGTGATCCATCACTGCATGGAGTTGTTTGGTCATGGCTGGAATTCTTCCTCATGTCAATTTTCAGAGCTCTATGAGTGCTCCCTCTGTGCTTAGCAAAGTTGTCAATGCCTTTCCAAGATATAGCTGATTTGGCATTTGATCTATCAGGGAGGAAGCCTCACCCATTTCCTAGTGTCAGCAAAATAATTGCTGATATGCTTTTCAACCTTTTGCTGCAGGCTCTTTTCCTTCTCCAGGGGATGTTTGTGAGTCTCTTCCCCATCCATCTTGGTCAGCTGGTTAGTTTCCTGTATATGTTCCTTCTGTATTCACTATACTGCTTTGAATATTGCTGGTTCAATAAAGGAATTGAAATGTACCAGCGGTTGTCAAACACAGAAAGGAGCTGGCCTTACTACTTTGGATTTGGTTTGCCCTTGGCTTTGGTCACAGGAATGCAGTCCTCATACTTTATCAGTGGCTGCCTCTTCTCCATCCTCTTCCCTTTACTCATTATCAGAGTCAATGAAGGAAAGACCCCTAGCAAAGCATACCTTTTTTAGTTAAGCCTCTTCTCCTTGGTGGTCTTCTTAAGCAACAGACCCTTCCACAAGACAGTTTAACTGCAGTCTGCTTTGAGTAATTCAACTCTGCAGACAAGCTCTCTTCGCAACATCCAAACCAAAACCAAACCCGTTGCCATCGAGTTGATTCTAACTCGTAGGACCCTATAGGACAGAGTAGAACTGCCCTGTAAGATTTCCGAGGATTGGCTGGTGGATTTGAACTGCCGACTTTTTAGTTAGCAGCCGTAGCACTTAATCACATCCATCTCCTACCAAACTGAAGGCTGCCTCAGGCCACTGACTTCACATGCCATCCATAGGGGATGGTGGGATTGGGAGGATGTGGCAGATTTTTTCCCTGCTCACGTCCCCTGACCCAGGGAAGGCAGGACGCACTCTGTCAAGGGCCCCTTACATATTTTCTTCTCTCTAAGGAAAAGTTAGTCTCTGGTGCATTTAGGCAGAATCTTCCTGACACCAGTATGAGAATTTTTTAACACCGTGAGTCTGAAAGGACCACAGGTTTTTCTGTAGTTAGTTTCTAACATTTGCCAGACCTAGTGCCTGGACTGTTTTGAATATTTTTTCTCTCTGTTCCTTTTACCCTCCCACCTCCCCTTCCTCACTTCCACCCTTGGATGAATGGATTTTGTAAAGCTAGCTGTTGTAATTGGTGGATTTGTTATTTTTGTTGTTTTTCTGTGAAACACATACATTGGATGTAGCAGGTGAAGGAGTACCTCAGTTGCTCCTGGACACTCTCTTTCTAGTCATCACTGTTCTGTTTTTTGTAACTTGGGTTAGGTTTTGGTCTGTCTCATTCCACCGCAAAAAATGAAGAGATGCGACAGGAGGAAAGACCTTGCAGCCAGATCTGTTGGGTTTTCAGGAGTGATTTTCTTTCCTCCCCTTAAAAGGGAAAGATTTTCTTCACTGGTACATAAAGTATCCACTTATGGGGAGTTACCAATTCTGGACAAGTGCCACTGAAACACAGAATGCTCACAGAAGCTGAACTTTTAAACTCTGGAGGTCTGAAATTTACTGTTGGCCACAGCCAGATCTGCCTAGTATTTCAAAGGGACATAGGGTGCTGCAAATAGGAACTGAAGGGGTAAATTTATTAAATCCATTGAACTTGTGCAGTAGGGGAAAGGCATTAAAAGTCATGTTGATCAGACAAGGCATTATTAGGGAACTTACATACAGATGTTGACATTAAGATTCTCATTATAGCAAAGTATCAAATGTCACCCAGGTAGAGGCCCATGCAGGGCAGTGTGGGGTGTGGGTTTATATACCTACTCTTTACGTGCAAGGATACGTGCAGGGGGAGCAGGAAAAAATGTATCTAATCTGTGATGGATGGGGTTGGTTTCGTACTAGTTAATGTTTTCCAACTGACAGTTAAAGTCAGGTGTTTGATGTGTTTTTTTCCTTGGTCCAGGGCAATGCTTAGTCAGGTACTCTGGTTTTTCCCCAGAGTCCTTTGCAGGTAGGTCCTATCTTGTATTGTTCATGGCCCTCACACCAGTACCTTTTAAAATTGCTTATTGGGCAATTCAGTATACTCTTTTGTGAAGCACATGTTTATTCTTTGCTCTTTCTCATTAATGTTTCAGTCTTTTTCTTAGTGTTTTATAGGATTTATCCAGATATTCCACATAAGGGTCCTTTGTCAAATATATATCGAAATATCTTCTCCCAGACTGTGGCAATCCCCTCTTCTTAAAAAGAAAAGAAAAGAAAAGAAAACAAAACAAACCCATTGCCATCGAGTCGATTCCAACTCAGTCAATCAATAGGACAGAGTAGGACTGCCCCATAGGGTTTCCAAGGAGCAGCTGGTGAGTTCTTGGTTGGCAGCCAAGCTCTTAACCACTGAACCAGGACTCCGATAATAGTAGCAATTATACACTGATTGATTATAGCTTTAAGATAAGTGAAATGTGTGACAACAATGCTGTAAGTGATGGGAAGGAAGAATCCAGAATACTCTGTTATTAGGTATCTGTACTACTCGTGAAGTGATAATAGTGGTATTTGGAAGTGGACTTAGATTTGTAGTAGATGTATATTGCAAACTCTAGGGCAACCACTAACAAAATTTTAAAATGAAGTGTAATTGATATGTTATAGAAGAGAGAAAATGCAGTCTGTCCTTTTCTTCTCTACTTCTTTAATGATAATGATTAATTGCAGCTAAGGAGAACATGCCGTCTACGGCATGGTGGAATGTTGTTGCTTCCCTGTGAGCAGATCGTGAGTGAGCACTTTGTCTCCAGTTCGTTCCTGACTTTATTGTGCTTAACCAGTCAGGTTGGGAGGCCCAAGGAGTGTCAAGGACCATGGCCCAAGTGAGTAAGTATGAAGAGATTTACCTTTGAGTAGGAAAAACACAAGTAAAGATATTCACAAAGAGAAAAGTGGGAAAAGCCTGAAACAAATCTGCCGATATTCAACTGTGAGTCAAAAGAGCCACTAGGCGAAGACGCTGTGGATCGAACCCAGTGCCTCGTGCGTGCTGAGCACGCACTCTACCGCTTAGCTCCTCTCGCCGTAACCACGCTGACACTATTCTAGAGTACTGATTTACACAATGGGTGTCGGCAAGCGGTTTAAATCTTAAGCTTTGACAGGTCAAAATTCTTTTTATTCAATTCTCCAGTTCCTGGATTGGATCCTGCCTCGCAACTTGCCACGAGAAGGAAAAAAACACATTCCTGACCAAATGACTCAGATCTTCCAGCCGTCATTGGCTTCTTCAAGGACTGCTTTTAGCCAACTGCCTGAGTGTCAGTCAATTCCAGTGCACCACGGGGGAGGGCCACAGGATTGAACTTTCTGTTAAATCTTCTGATTTTCCTCTTGAAAAGTCTTCTCTGCCTATGAAGCTTGCAGAAAGACACAAAAGATAGTGCAGGTGAATACAGAGTTGAGTTCTGTGAGTGCTCCAAGGAAAGCAAGATCCAGGTGGGGAGATAAGACTAGAGGTTAATTAATTCACAGTATTTGACCGAATCGAAGAGCGGCAAGTACATGTCTCAAATAGTCATTCTCATGCAAATGGCTGCGTTCAGCACCTGGATTTGGAAATGTGGCAACAGCTTCGTCTCCACGATGCTTTAGCTCTGGTTTTGAAGCGACGGAAGTCAGAAGAGAGAGGAGAAAAGGTGGACGCCCCTGTCGTTGAAGCTTCTCTTTTAGACTAAATTATTTCCTTAATGAGGAAAGCACAAGAGAAGCGCTTTATGGGCTAGAACAGCCTTCAAAACAAATTCGCTTTTTATAAACTTTCCCTACGCCTACACAAGTCCGCGAATTTTTATCAGTTCCAGAGGCGCAAAAAGCTTCCCACGTTTAACCAATATGTGGGTCGACTGTTAAACCAGTTATGATGGAGAAAATCTAAATCTTCTTGAATGGAAGGGACACTGGAACCTATAGTTTAAGTCACTACTATATTAGAAGGACACCTGTCTAGAAAATGGAATGCGACGAGGATTGGGGGCGAGGGAGGGGGTCAATAGGAGTGACGGGTTTTATCGCGGGAGAAAGGAGGACGCTGAGCCGAGAAGAGAAGCAGCAGCAGAGGAGTAGAAGGCAAAGAGAAGAGGACTAGGGTTTGGAAATGAGTCACCAAGAACAGGTAGGATAGGGACCACCACGGAGGTAGAAAGAGACCAAGTTCTGATCTTTCCTATGCTTTTTGCAGGCCCTCAGGGAAAGAAAGGCTAAAGTAAGTGCTTTCAAAGCGTGTGTCCCACAAAAAGATACGACTCATTTTGCCCAAAATTTCTTGACTTTGAGAGCGCCTCGCTACTCTTTCCATCACTGAGCATTTTGGAAAGCACAAGTGTGGTTGAGTGTTTCTCAAATAGCAGTTGATGTTATTGGAGGCTTTGGAAAAAGCCACGGGAGGCAGCGTTGACCCAGTCCTACGAGCGAGCACAGCAGCGTGGAGCTTAGAAACAGAATCCCCCGAGGGCTCTGGGCTAGAGTATCTTGTATGTGCAGCAACTGGTTTTTAGTGTCTTTGGGCTTAATATTCTAGGGAAAGAATGAGGAAGAAAGTTTAAGCAGTCACGGAGCGTTTTCAGTTTGAATGGACTCTGACCGAATCCATCAAACTCCTGGAGAGCTCAGTATACCAGGTCTCTAGTCTGAAGATCTAGGATTCACGATCCTGATTCCGTTCTGGTGTAGGTACTTTCAGTTTTCCCATACTTCTAATTCATACACAAAAGGCTACTGAGCCCAGCTTTCTCCTGGAGCAAGTTTGGGAATATTTACAGTGCATTTTACTACTCACATACTCTCTTTTCTCCATGGGAGTCTGAAGAGTAAGATTTTGAACGTGGAAAGTCAGATTTGCAATACTATTTGAGAGCGGTTCATTCAATGTGCGCAGCAACCTTATTCTCTGTCCTACTGTCAAATCAAGGAGCAGAAAAGTGGCTGAAGGGTTGAAGAGGATGGCACAAGGCTGAGAGTTCAAGGTCAATGATGCAGTTTAGATTTGGAAATTTGGAGAGCTGGATAGAAGGTGGAGAGTTTTTAGGAAGATCCCCAAGTCTCAGGGTTGTGGAGATGCTAGGTCCTTTCACTTTGGGAAAGGAGGAGTGGGCTTTATCATTTGTTGTTATGTTGTTTTCTTTCGGAGGGGGGGTGGGCATTGAATAGGGCTAGAAACAGGGAAGAAGGAGTTCGATGTGGGACTTCATTTATTTGGATACTTATGACTTTAAGGTGCAAATTCATGTTAATGTTTGATAAGCACAGTGATTCCTGAGACTAGAATGTTACAAAGATCTCTTCCCTGGAGATTTGTATAAAGCCTGTGGCTGTAGGGGAGAAGATCTCTGCACAGAGGTAGAGTGAACCCTGAAGAGAGTCCCCTATAATTTGAAGATTTGGAGATCCTTAAAGGTATTCATTGAAAACAAAGGGATAAGCTTTGCCTCTAGAGTGATCTTGGACTCTGGAGTTCATACCGATTACCATTATCTTCCTGAAATTTCTAAGAAAATCTTAAAAGCAGCAGCTTCCAAGTGAGATGATCTTTCTTTATCTTTTCTTTGCCAACTTCTGCCCCATTAAGAATCTTCTCCATGTTCACAGGAATCCTATGAATTCGCCTTATAACTTGAGAAGACTCCATTTTTCTAACAGAACTTGGTTCCCAGCTGACCCAGAAGGCAGCTCATCAGAGCAATTGAACGTGAGAGGAGTAAGCAGAAGCAAAGGTCTCCTTGAAGGAGACTGTTAGACAGATGTCAGGCAAAAAGATATGCAGTCACTTAAGTATGGGCTGAATGATAGAGCAGGGATTAATTTGGCTCTGAGCCTTGTGAAGTACAATTAGGATAGTTTTGGGGTAACTGTGAAGTTATTGCTTGATATTGTGGCTAGAGCAACTTGGATTCCAAATGCACCCTTGTAAGTTTCCGATATGGAGGGATTCAGGGATGCATTCTTGTTAAATCAAGGTGTACTTGAAAGTCTCAAAAGTGTATTTTAGGTATCATTTTTGAGATGGTCCAGTCTGCTGTGTACAGCACTGTTTGAACATCTCCTCAATGGAGGGATTGTGGTAAGAGTTCTTAAAGTATAGGATTTTATGAGATATTAAAAGTTGAACTTAGCAGAAAAAATGTACGTATGCTCTCCGTCTTCTACTCAGGAAATTCAAAACCTTTAAATTGTGTGCATAATCCATGTAGGTTATGGGAAGAATGGAAGTCAATCTGTTTTGGAAGGATTCTCAGAAATGAGGGAATGGAAAAACGTTTTGAAGGTAAAGCGATATATACTATGTTCTGCATTTTACAGACTGCATTTGCCTATATGATCTCCTTTGATTTTTACAAAAGCTTTTTAATATAGTCGTTGTTGGTCTTGCTTTACAGGTATGGAGAGGATATGCAATTTGCCTTATTTCACTAATTTATTAATGGATAGGGGTTGAGACACAAACCAAAATTATATGCCTGCATATCTTGAGTTCTTTCCTAATAATTCCATACCACATCTCTCTCTCACACACACTTAGCATTTCCCTCTTGTGTCAGGCACTGTATGTATCATACGACAAAACCAAAAATGCAATTAGACAGTCACTGAATCAATAATATTATCATCAATTACCCAGTTTTGCTCACAACCCTTCTTAGTCCAGGCTCCCATTTTAGGAATTCAGTGGTTATTGGCTTAATGAAGTTCTAGCATCCTTGTAGGTTCTTTGTCAGAAGAACCATAACCATCCCATCATAGGTCAGCTTCCAGAAGTTAAATCAGAGAGCTCCTATCATTCCTGCAATTTGGAACAGGAAGAGATGGGGGTGGGGGGTGGGGTGGGGAGGAGTAACCATGCCTGGAATTGATGGAGAAGATAAGTCATCTATACAGAGTAAAGAGAAACGAACAAGTGAGAACTTGTGATTCAAAATTCCTTGCAATTAGAGTAAGATTCACTAATATCTTGAAGAAAAGAAATAAACACCCACTGAAACCTTGAAAAATCATCACAAAGAAGTAATAAACTGAGAGAACAGAATGATAAACATTTGTGGGTACACAGGTTTGCTCTCCTATCTTTTTGAGACTTGGCCCATTTTAAGTTTCCAAAACCTCTTTGATGTTAATTATTGATTTGTGAAAGAAGAAACTTCACTTGTATCACTTCTCCTGACCAGCAACACCTCAGGAACCAGCCACTGGAAGTCAGCTCAAAAAGCTTCTACTTGTTGTGCAACATGAGACAGACGACCATGAAGGGACTCGAATCCTCAGTCTTCTGATCTGGAATCAGATGCCTTATCCATTAGGTCACATGGCCACTGCCCCAGTTCTGTTGTACAAGAATGTAAGTGAAAGAATTGATAAGGGAGCATTAAACTTTCGTTGTCAAAGTTTTAACTTTGCAGTTGGAGGATATTTTAACAACATTCAAAAAAGGAATCAAATATCACCTGAAACCTCTGAAAACAATTGCTTAGAATTAATAAACTGAGATGTGACAAGTGACCTATTTCTTGGAGAGTGCTCTCGTCTAAGTCACTGATAATGATGACACGTTTGGGTGGAGAAATATGAGCCAAGAACTAAACTCTGCAATGAAGGCATGCAGATGACAGTATGAGGAGGAGACACTTCGGAAGTTGTTATGTTAAGATCTTTTCTGTCTCAAAGATAAAATGGCAAGGGCTCCCCTTGTCAGAAATGCCTGCTTTTATGTGAGAAAAGTATTTTATTATAATTCATTCATAACATAGGTTTTCACAACTTGATCCTCTACCAACAAGTAGAAGAATCACCCGACACGGAAGTAGGACAAGGTAGTGGGCCCCAAACCTTCTTGGGAGAGTAGTCCTGATATTGGAGGTGCAGTGTGGTGACTTCCAAGCTACCTCAAAAGGAGAGAAGAGGGCCAAAATAGCTTGGAGGGGAGCTTGTCTCATTGAAAAAACTCCAGAGTATTTTGCCTAAATGTCGTTCCCTAGTTCCCCTGAGGATTGATCCACAAAACAACCCACGGTGATTTTGTGTGACCCACCCCCAACTATTCCTTGTATATTGGTAGGGTAGGAGAGAGAAGAAATCCACAGATTCCTAAAGTAAAGCAATTACAAATTCTCTCTGTTTTCACATAGTCTTGGTTTCTTGGAGGTGCCGAGTTATTTGGAAGAAGTAAACAATAGTTTTTACCCTTGTCCCGCAATGTCTTTGCTCCCCAGAAAAGTTAGTCTTTCTTTCATCCCCGAACTTCCCCGTTTGTTCCCGGATCCCCTGTACAGTATTTTCTCCAGGCTTAGGTCAAAACTCACGAACTATCTTAGATCATACTCTGGATGGAATATCCTAATGTACACTAATTCATCGAGATAATTATCCTTTTCCTTTGAAGGTGAGCAGTAAACAGTCAAGAAAGACATTAAGGAGGAAGAGAAAAAGGAAAAGGAAGAGAAGGAGGAAGAAGAGGGGGGAGAGGAGAAAGGAAATGAAAAGAAGGAGCGGCTTATAGACGGTATAGAAGTTGCATCATGAACTTAAGCAAGCATAGAGATACGGAAGATTAAACCCAGGCACCTTTGCTTCTCCACCATTACGGAAAGTTCTCGTCTGTCTTCAAATTTTCCGTCCTTCAACTCTTTTCTCCTCTGCCTTCCAAAGCTGCAGAAAGAGATACAAGACAAAGCAGAGGGATATGAAGAAGAGTAGCAGGAGTGTTGCTTCGAGAAAAATAGATGCAGGCGAGAAAATAAGAAACAAAGCGATAAAATCACATCACCTGGTAAAATTGAACCCCTCTGGGCAAGGGTTCTGGGTCTAGCAATGTGGTCTAAAACCAAGCAGTTCTTTGTCTAGGCAACCCAGCTCTGTTTCTGAAATTCTAAAACGACAGAACACAAGACAGAAGGAAGCGAAAATCTCCTAGCGTTTATAACGTCTTTGAAACAATATCTTCTTGGCAAGGAGAAGAATTAAAAGGAAGCTATTTGGAAAGTGGAGCCCTGGTGGCGCAATAGTTAAAAACTCGGCTGGTAAACAAAAGGTTGGCAGTTCCAAAGCCTCTGGAAACACTATGGGGTAGTTCTACTCAGTCCTATAAGCTCACAATATTGTCGGAATCGACTGGTCAGTAACGGTTTTTGGTTTTTTGTTTGTTTGTTTGTTTATTTGGGAAATATAATATGAAATATAAAACTAATTGATCTACGCAAAATGTATCTTAGGTACTGGGGGCTGCTGTACGAGAGTGCTTGGGTAGCTCAGTTGGTAAAACATCGGGCTTTTAATCCGAGGGTCCAGGGTTCAAGTCCCTGTTGAGGCAATATCCTGCTCTTACCCTATGTATCTATCTTGGAATCCTATTGCGATTCACTTCTGCTGAGAGAAACTCATCCAAAGGTTTACTACAGGCTTCTTCATCGTTATCTTCTTTTTTTTTTTAAAATTTCATTGTGCTTTACGTGAAAGTTTATAGCTCAAGTTAATTTCTCATTAAAAAATTTATACAAGTTATTTTGTGACATTGGTTGCAATCCCCACAATGTAACAGCATTCTCTCCCTTTACACCCTGGGTTCCTTGTGTCCACTTGTCCAATTCCTGTTCCTTCCTGCCTTCTCCTCTTGCTTTTGGGCACGAGTTGCCCATTTGGTCTTTGTATTTGATTGAACTAAGAAGCATGTCCCTCGTGTGTGTTATTGTTTGTTTTATAGGCCTGTCTAATGTTTGTCTGAAAAGTGGGCTTTGGGAGTGGTTTCAGTAGTTTTAAGTTAGCAGGGTGTTCAGGAACCATAGTCCTGGGGGGTTCCTCCAGTCTCTGTTACACCAGTAAGTCTGGTCTTTTTTCTTGAATTGGAATTTTGTTCTACATTTTTCTTCTGCTCTGTTCAGGACTGTCTGTTGTGATTCCTGTCAGAGGGATCGGTGGTGGTAGCCTGACATCTTCTCCTTCTTCTGGGCTCAGGCTGGTGGAGGCTGTGGTTCATGTGGTCCTTTAGTCCTTGTGTCTTTGGTTTTCTTCATTCCCCTTTGGTCTGGATGAGATGGAACCTATTGCTGTATCTTAGATGGCCACTCACAAGCTTTAAGACCCCAGATGCTATTTACCAAAGTAGAATTTAGAACATTTTCTTTACGAAGTGTTATGCCAATTGGCTTATATGCCCCCTAAGACTATGATCCCCAGCCCTCAGCCCCAGCAACTTTGTCCTGCAGAGTGTCTGGATGTGTCTAGGAAACTTTATAACTTTGCCTTGGTCAAGTTGTGCTAACTTCCCCTGTATTGTGTGTTGCCTTTCCCTTCACCAAAATTGACACTTGTCTACTATTTAGTTAGTGATTTCCCCTCCCCATGCTCCTCCACCCTTGTAACCATCAAAGAATTTTTTTCCGTGTGTGAACCTTTTCTAGGGTTTTTATAATAGTGATCTCATACAATATTTGTCCTTTTGTGATTGACTTATTTCACTCAGCATAATGCCCTCCAGATTCACCCATGCTGTTGTTGCATACTCTTCCATTGTGTGTATGTGCCATAATTTATTTATCCATTCATTTCTTGATGGGCTATACACAAAAACCAACTCAAAATGCATCAAAGACCTAAATGTAAAACCTAAAATGATAAAGATCATGGAAGAAAAAATAGAGACAATGCTAGGAACCCTAATACATGGCATAAACACAATACAAACCATAACTAACAATGCACAAACACCAGAAGAGAAACTAGATAAGCAGGAGCTCCTAAAAATTAAACACTTACACTCCTCAAAAGACTTCACCAAAAGAGTAAAAAGAGAACCTACAGACTGGGAAAAAAGTTTTGGCTAAGACACATCTGACAAGGGCCTAATCTACAAAATCTAAAAAATATTTCAACACCTCAACAACAAAAAACAAACAATCTAATTTAAAAAATGGGTAAAGTATATCAATAGACCCTTTGCCAAAGAAGACATTCAGGCGGCTAACAGATACATGAGGAATGCTAGTGATCATCAGCCATGAG
This sequence comes from Trichechus manatus latirostris, assembly GCF_000243295.1. Lineage (NCBI taxonomy): Eukaryota > Metazoa > Chordata > Mammalia > Sirenia > Trichechidae > Trichechus > Trichechus manatus. The sequence goes on from NW_004444116.1 coordinate 2,026,215, forward strand.
AAAAATGAAAATTAAAACTACAGTAAGATACCATCTCTCTCTGACAATACTGGAGATAATAAAAAACAAACAAAACAGAAAATAACAAATGTTGGAGAGATTTTGGGGAGAACGGAACTCTTATGCGCTGCTAGGGGGAATGTAAAATGGTACAACCACTATGGAAAACAATAGAGCACCTCCTTAAAAAGGTAGAGATAGAAATACCATATGATCCAGCTATCTCACTCCTAAGAATATATCCTAGAGAAATAAGAGCAATCGCACGAATAGACATATGCACGCTCATGTTCATTGCAGCACTAGTCACAATAGCAAAAAGATGAATACTATAGGCTTCTTGACCTCTCTTCCTGCTGTTTGCTCAACAATAATCAAAATAGAATGAGGAGGAGACAACAGTCAATATCAAATCACATAAAAAAGGCAGTCCATGATGGCTTCAGCAAGCTCTCAAAATAAAGATCAATAAACTCTCTGGAGGAAAGAGTTTCTTGGAATTACCAGAGGCAGAATACAAAAGATTAATATACAGAACTCTTCTAGAAATTAGAAAGGAAATTCATCAAAATGCAGAAATTGCCGAAGAACATACAGACAAAGTAGTAGCCGAACTTAAAAAAGTTATTCAAGAATATAATGACAAATTTAATAGGCTGCAAGAATCTATAGAGAGACAGCAATTAGAAATCTAGAAGATTAACAATAAAATTTCAGAATTTGACAACTCAATAGAAAGTCACAGGAGCAGAACTGAGGCAGTAGAAGTTAGAATTAGTGACACTGAAAATAAAGCACTGCACACCAACTTGTTTGAGGAAAAATCAGATAAAAGAACTAAAAATAATGAAGAAACTCTAAGAGTTATATGGGATTCTACCAAGAGAAGTAACCTACGAGTGATTGGAGTTCCAGAACAGAGGAGGATAACAGAAAATACAGATAAAATTGTTGAAGATTTGTTGACAGAAAACTTCCCTGATATCATGAAAGATGAGAAGATATCTATCCAAGATGCTCATCGAACCCCACATAAGGTAGATCCCAAAAGAAAGTCACCAAGACATATTATAATCAAACTTACCAAAACCAAAGATAAAGAGAAAATTTTAAGGATAAAAGAAAAGTCATCTACAAAGGAGAGTCAATTAGAATAAGCTCGGACTAGTCAGCAGAAACCATGCAGCCAAGAAGGCAATGGGATTACGTATATAAAGCCTTTAAGGAAAACAACTGCCAGCCAAGAATTACATATCCAGCAAAAATGTCTCTCAAATATGATGGTGAAATAATGGCATATCCAGGTAAACAGAATTTTAGGGAATTTGCAAAAACCAAACCAAAATTACAAGAAATACTAAAGGGAGTCCTACCGTTAGATAATCAATAACACCAGCTAACAACTCAAGATTAGAACACGGGAGAGAGCAAACAGATATTGACTCAGATACGGAAATCGAAATTACATCAAAGCTAACACATTGAAAATAGGGAAACAGAGATATCAATATGTAAAAAA
>NW_004444116.1:2032456-2036901 GCF_000243295.1 Trichechus manatus latirostris
AAATGTAAACTTCATTTAAACTACAACAATAAAAAAAATAAAATTTTTTAAAAAGAAATAGAACAAGGACAGCAGAGGAAGGGCAAAGGCTTAAGCACTTGGTTATTAGCCACAAGACTGGTGGTTTGAATCCACCCAGAGGTGCCTCAGAAGACAGGCCTGGCAATCTGCTTCAGAAAGGTGAAAGCCTTGAAAACACAATGGAGCAGTTGTACTCTGCACACATGAGGTCACTATGAGTTGTAATCAATTTGACAGCAGTTAACAACAGCCTTTGCCTATTTCCAGGCAGAAAAATAACCCTTTTGGTAATTCTGAGGAAGGATATGGAGGATGAAAAGTAGGAGATACTAAAGAGAAAGATAAGACCAGTATTTAGGGATGTTTTGGATTTGGGGAGCTAAAAAGGATGTAATCTCTTTCTTTCATTGAATACAGAGTACAGAAAGAGGTTCATGAAGCTCTGCTTGTACATTTATTGAAATTTTGTTTACTTTTTGCTTTGCAGGTGTGGATGTTTGCATGATGAATTTCTCAACCCAAAGTGACAGCCTTGTAAAGTTGTTTTCTAAACACTAGAATATCCAAATATGAAACTGCACAGAGACTGCTGACTTGGAGATTTGGATTTTTTATGTGGTTTTTGGAGAAGAGTTTCCTCTGTCAGTTGAATGAAACAAACAAACAAAAAAGTCAATTAAAACCTCTGAACTCTAAAACCAAAGCAAAACAAAAAGATCTTGAAAGCAATGAGAGAAATAACAACTTACCTGTATGGGAAAAACAATTTGAATGACAAGGACATCTCATCAGAAACCATGAAGGCCAGAAGGAAGTAGCACATTTTTCAAGTGCTGAAAGAAAAAAATTGCAATCCACAAAAACAAAAACAAACTTTTTGAAGGAAAAACCAAGATATTCTCAGACAAAAGAAAGCTAAGAGAATTCGTCACCCGCAGATCTACCCTGAAATAATAGCTTAAGTAAGTTCTCCAGAAAGAAAGGAAATAATAAGAGAAGGAGTCTTGGAATATCAGTAACGAACAAAGAACACGTTAAGCAAAAATATGGGTAACTACAATAAGCTTTCCTTCTCCTCTTCAGCTTCCTAAATTATGTTTGAAGGTTGAAGCACAAAGTGTAACACTATCTGATGTGATTCTAAGTGTATGTAGAGGAGGAAATAGCTAAAACAATTATGTTATAAATGAGAGAGAGTAATGGGGAGAAAAAAGGAAGATAAAGTTGCTAAGCTTAACCTGAACTGGTAAAATGAGGACACCAGTACACTGTGATAAGTATATATATTGTTATACCACTAAAAGATCTATTCAAACAGATACAATAAAAAACTCTATAAATTAAAGTGGTATTTTAATAACAATATTCAAGTAATCCATAAAGAATTCCTAGTAAGTTGGAGATCTCCATTTTCATTCAGTTGGTGGCTGAGCTTGTGATTGATCGCTATTTCCTGTTGTGTTTCTTGAGAGACTTAAAATGAGGCTACTTTAGTTTCATCTAAGGTTGGAAATAAGAGATAGTCTTTTAAACTTTGACTTGATATTTTTAACCTTTTCTAAGATAAGTGGTAACTTGCAAAGGCTTTGCAGGGTGAGAAAATGGAACTGATTTTGGTACATGCCCCTAACACATGACTTGCAGAGAAAGCAAAGTGTAGAACAATAATAGACTATAGTTTTTACTTACTTCTTAACAGGTTTCTTTTTAGAAATATAAGCAACTTATATAACTATTCTTATTCCTCACTGTTTTAGTTACCTAGTGCTGCTATAACAGAAATACAAGTGGATGACTTTAACAAACAAAAATTTATTCTCTCATAGTCTAGGGGGCTAGAAGTCTGAATTCAGGGTGCCAGGTCCAGAGGAAGGTTTTCTCTCTCTGTTGGTTCTGAGGGAAGGTCCTTGTCGTCAATCTTTCCGTGCTCTAGAAGCTTCTCATCACAGGGACCCCACATCCTGAGGACACGCTCTGCTCCCGTGCTTCTTTCTTGGTGGTATGAGTTCCTTCTCCTCTTTGCTTGCTTCTTTATTTTATATCTCAGAAGAGATTTTCTCAAAATACAAACTAGTCCTGTAGATTGAGTCCTGCCTCATTAACATAACTGTCTCGAATCCTGCCTTATTAACATCATAAAGGTTAGAATTTACAACACATAGGATAATGACATCATCTCACAAAATGGTGGACAAACACACAGTACTGGGAATCATGGACTAGCCAAGTTGACACATATTTTTGGGGAGCACAATTCAATCCATTACATTCCACCCCTTGGCGCTCCCCAAATTCATGTCCTTGCCACATGTAAAACACATTCATTCCACCACATCACCCCAAAAGTCTTAAATCAACTCCAACTCCAAATTCCAAAAATTCCTCTATATTTGTGAAATCTAGAATACAAGTTATCTGCTTCCAAAGTACAATGGAATGGAGGAACAGGCACAAGGTAGACATTTCCATTACAAATGGGAGACATTGGAGGGAAAGAAGGGGTAACCGGCACCAAGCAAGTCCAAAACCCAGCAGAACAATTTACATTATTTCTCAAGTCTTGAAAATACTCCTCTGTTCTCTGAGACCATTTAGCCAATGGCCCTGCCCTCCAGACTCTGGTGTTTGCCACTCTCTGGATTCTGGGTGGTAGCCCCCGACCCTGGGCTTCAGCTACAGGAGCTTCAGCTACACCTTCCAATTCCACTGGAAAGGCAACTCTGCTCCCTCACATTTGAGAGGCTCCATTTTCCTAGTCCATCTGAATGGCAATCCTACTCCCTCAGCCTCAACAGTCTCTGTTCTTCTGCCCCTTGGGCATTGCAGCCCCCCCCCCCTCAGCTTTAGGCAGCAGATCTGGCCCCATCCTGCTGGCTCTTGTGAAAGGCAGTCTCACGCTTCGAAGCTGAGTTAATGAAGATCTGACTCTTTGAAACCTAGGAGGCTATGGCCCCACCCTCTGAAACCCCAGAAGCCATGGCTCCACCCTTTGAGACCCCAGGATGGTGGCCCTACCCTTTGCAACTGAGGCAGTTCTGCTGCCTAAGTTGCTTGTCTCTTCAACTTCTCCTTCCAGGTTCCTTGTCCTTTCATCCCCTTGGGCCTCTTGGGCCAGCCCAGAGTCAACCCTGCTTGGGCAAGTGTTACAAAGCTCTTTAGCTCTACCAGTAAGTGCCTGAAGGCACCCCACTCTAAATTCAAATATCTTAGGCTAGGGTCTCTAGAGAAGCAAAACCAGTGAAGTGTGTATATATGTATATATATAATAGGGTTGCTATGAGTCGGAATTGACTCTACAGAAACAGATTTGTTTCTCAATCTCTCTCTCTCTCTATAGAGAGAGAGAGATTTATCTCAAGGAAATGGCTCAAGTGGTTGTAGAGGCTGGTAAGTCCTGAATCTGTGGGTCAGGCATCAGGCTGGAGGCTTCCCTTGACTCAGGTAGCTGCAGGAGCCGATGAACTCAAGATCGGCAGGTAGGACTGGCAGGCTGCTGGCCCAAGTCCAAGAACTGGAAGTCAGATGCTGAAAAGTTGAATGCAGGATTCAAAGAAGAGCAAAAGCCATTGAGCTTTGTCAGAAAGTCCACATATACTGGATGCAGGCCACACCCTAAGGAAACTCCCTTTCAATTGATTGGCTACTCACAGCAGATCCCATCATGGAGGTGATCACGTTATATCAGATCTCACCATAGAGGTTATTACATCATTATACGACTGCCAAAGTACTTTATAACTGCCAAACCACTGGGAATCATGGCCCAGCCAAACTGACACACTGTGGGGATATATGCCATTTAAACATGGCTGCACTATTGACAACTGCGGCCCCCACAGGCCTCTATGCTGCACAGCATGTTGAGACTTGTCCCCAACATGTTGAGACTTGTCCCCAACATGTTGAGACTTGTCATGACTTGTTTTCCCAAACCTATTTTCCCTTTACTGGTTGGCTTGTTTACCTGAATTCCTTCTCCTTTGCCCGCACCCAAAGTCCATTGTTCTGTTATTTGCTTCACTGCTTGCTGTATTGACTATAAATAAACTCCTGGGACTGAAGCCGGGGTCTACTCCTCCGAGTGACCCTCCTGGCCCCACTTCGTTTCATTACTGTTTCCGCTGCCCCAACATTCACTGCCGCTGCGACAGATGGTGCCCCATGTGAGGGTGCTGTAGACATGCTCGTACTCAATCCCTGAAGGTGGTAAGTACAGGACTCGACCATTTCGGGCTGCTCTTACAGCCCCAGGAGCGGCAGGGTTTTTCCGTGGGGGAAACTTTCCCGGACGTTCTCATCTCAGGCTGCTATAGCCCCGGGAGTGGTGGGGCTTTCTCGTACGCTCCCTGAAGGGATTTCAGGCTTCGGGCCAGGAGCTTTCCTATCATTCTTTTCTTCATTTTCCTATTCCTCCTCGCTATGGG
>NW_004444116.1:2037225-2038298 GCF_000243295.1 Trichechus manatus latirostris
TCACTGCCGCCTCACTTTACAGCCCCTACAGGCAGCTCCTTCTGCTCCCTCCCCCAGTAAAGAAAACGTTTATGACCCTCCTCTTTCCACGCCTCCCAAGGCTGATTTCTCTCAACATGAGTCTCTTATGGAAAGATGTTTCTGGGAGGGCCGTGAGAAAGAGGGGTTTTCTGCTTATCCTGTCATTCGGGGATCAGGACCACCCCGTCAGGATGGCCTTGACTTTCAAGTTTTCAAAGAACTCCGTAAAAGCATGTTAGAGAATGGTTTACAGGGTTCCTTTACAAAAGGAATTGTAGAAGCTATAGGACAAAACTATGAGATGACCCCCTGGGATTGGAACGTTTTAATGCGAACAGTCTTAACCCCTGCTCAAATTAGCGTATGGAGTCAAGAATACAAGGAACATTGTAACCTTTATGCCATGGACAATCTTAACCATAATATCCCTGTTAGTCTTGACATGCTCCTGGGTTTGGGAATCATTCCACTCCCCAGGCCCAGAGTCAGATGAATAGGCAAGCATTCAGTCAAGCCTCCGATGCTGCCACCAAAGCCTGGCGTGAAATCCCTGACTCCAGAACACCCACCGGCTCATTCGCCACTATTCGCCAAGCAGCAAACGAGCCTTACATTGATTTTATCAACCGCCTCCAAATGGCCATTTCCCGACAGGTAGATAATCAACAAGCGGCTAAAGTTTTTTGTCTCCAGCTTGCTTACAAAAATGCTAATGCTGACTGTCGAGCTGTTTTAGCCCCCTTAAAGGCACAGAATCTTAATTTAGCTGAAATGATTAGAGCATGTCAAAATATTGGCACATAAACTCATAAGGCGTAAGTATTAGCGGCAGCTCTCCATCCATCCACTGCCACCTGTTTTGGGTGTGGTAAACCTGGACATTTTAAGAAGGACTGTCACAGTTTAAAAAACAAAAATGCCAACACTAAATTTCCAACCTGAAAGTGTCCCCCGCTGTGGTAAAGGTGGTCATTGGGCTAAGCAGTGCAGATCTCAATTTAACAATCAAGGCAACCCTATGTAGGGAAACAGGAAGAGGGGCGAGAGCTCTC
>NW_004444116.1:2042906-2099997 GCF_000243295.1 Trichechus manatus latirostris
CCTGGAAGGATGTTAAAAATAATCTTCTGGCTAGCTTCACTTCTCCATTGAAAGGTGATATTCAAAAATTACAATTTCAATTACAAGAACAGCTCTTGAGATTACAATCAGAGTCTAATAAGGCTACACTTAACACACTTAATGATTTTGCCTACTGGCTCAGTCCCACGCATTGGTTCTCTGGACTCAATCTCCGTGTCTGGATCCTTTTTGCTATAGGATGTTTAATAGTCTTGTGCCTCCTTATAGTCATCCGATGTCTCTACTCCCTGAAGATCTCCCATCACCAACAGAAGTCGGCCTTCTATGCCTGGACCATTCGCTACCAGTTACCTAAACAGGAGATGGGAAAAATAAAGACCTCCTCTTAAGAAGGCCCTTCCTATGTTATTATTTTGATAATCAGTAATTACCTGTATTTGCCTAATCAGTAAGTTCCCAGTGAAAATTTGTTATGTGTAAATTCCTCTATATTTTCTGCTTCTCGTAGTTAGATGCTTCTGTATAGATAGATTTCTAAGTTAGATGATTGCTTTCCAATTGATAGTAAATTTGTGTAAATCAGTGTTTGTTTGATTGTTATATCTGTTATGATGTGTAAATTGCCCTTATTAGTGATTCCCTTGCAAGTAATAGTGAAGCTGTGTAAATCATTGCTTGTTTGATTGTTAATGAATCTTTGAGCCTATATAAATCTGCAAACCTTTAAGAATAATAATTTCAGTGGATGTTAAAAGTTAGTGTTTACCTGACAAAATGAGAGTCAGAGGAAACCCATGGGTCCAACAATCAGGATATTACTAGTGCAGAGGATTATATTATCCTCATAAGATCATCCTCTATTGTCTTACACACCTAAAAGGAACATTGAGTCTGCTTATTCCGGCTATGCAATTGATAAGAGCATCACTCTTACTTAGTAATCTGGTGAAGAACCAGATGGTATCCGGTGGAAAACCAGCACTGTGAGTTTAAAGAGCCTGCTATGGCCGCCATCTAGGAGACTAAGTCCAGGTGTTACTCATAGCTATGCTACTTCTCCTCCTTAAATATATGGAGTGTGCCCCAGCCATAGCTGGGCTCACAAGGACTCACTAAGACTCCAGGCCCTGAGGTGTGGAGACAGTAGCTGAGATAATCTTAGACTTTATCTCGTAGAGAAAATTTTACTTTATCCTACCAGACACTTGCTGGACCAGTGGAAACCCTCTTGATTCTTATTTCATTAACTAAACAAAAGGGGGGAAATGTGGGGATATATGCCATTTAAACATGGCTGCACTATTGACAACTGCAGCCCCCACAGGCCTCTATGCTGCACAGCATGTTGAGACTTGTCCCCGACATGTTGAGACTTGTCCCCAACATGTTGAGACGTGTCATGACTTGTTTCCCCAAACCGATTGTCCCTTTACTGATTGGCTTGTTTACCTGAATTCCTTCTCCCTTGCCCGCACCCAAAGCCCATTGTTCTGTTATTTGCTTCACTGCTTGCTGTATTGACTATAAGTAAACTCCTGCGACTGAAGCCAGGGTCGACTCCTCAGAGTGACCCTCCTGGCCCCACTTCTCTGTAAGAGTTGTGTTTGGTTACTGTCTCCACCGCCTGAACATTTGCCTCAACTGCGATAACACACAACCTTAACGATCACACCCTACCCCAAACACTTTTAGCCCCATCTCCCTCTGGGACACTTGATGAGGTTTTACCTTGTTGTTGTTACCTGCCTAAGTCTTCAGTCTGACTCTGATTCATGGTGTCCTTACCTACAATAGAAGGTTATGTTTCCCGACCAGTATCATCTTCGAAATCGCCAGCACGTTCAGGTTCATTGTTGAGTCTATTGCCCCAGTCCATCTCATCGAGTTTCTCCCCGACCTTCGATGGCCCTCTACTTTACTAAACATGATGTCCTCCCCTAGGAATTGATTCCTCCTGATGGCATGGCCAAAGCAAGCGAGTAGTACAATATTCTGTTCTGATTCATAAGGTTTTCATTGGTTAATTTTTAGAAATAGATCACAAGGCCTTTCTTACTACTCTGTCTTAGTCTGGAAGCTCGGCTGAGACCTGTCCACAACGGTTCACCCTGGTGGTATTTGAAATACCAGTGGCATAGCTTCCAGCATCATAGCAACACACAAGACACCACAGTAGGACAAACTAACAGACAGTGGTGTCACTTAACAAAACAAAACAAAACAAAACAAAAAACCTCTTGCCATCTAGTTGATTCCAACTCATAGTAACCCTATTGGACAGAGTAGAAGTGCCCCACAAAGTTTCCAATGAGTGACTGGTAGATTCGAACTGCAGACTCTTTGGTTTGCAGCCGAGCTCTTAAAACCACTGGGCGACCAGGGCGCCAAAACTTTAAGGCCCTAATGGGAATCGAACCCAGGATCTTCTGTTTACAAGACACACACTTTGTACCAATTAAACCATAGAGCCACGTTGTACTTGAATATCCATTGCTATCCAGTCGATTGTGACCGTATAGGACAGGGTACAAATGCCCCATAGGATTTCCAAGGAGCAACTAGTGGATTTGAACTGCTGATCTTTTGGTTAACAGCAAAGTTTTTCAACCATTTCGCCATCAGGGTTCCACATTACTTTAGCTGTTATGAAATCATTTAAAGCTTTTAGAGCAAAAACTGAAGTTCAGTGAGGAAATGTAGAAGGTAAGAAATTTAAATCCTCTATTGGAATCGACTAGACGGAGTTGCTCCTGCGATTTTATTTCAGCTTGGTGTTTTGGCTTAGGAGGTAGTGGGGCGTTGGTGGATGTATTGTGCGTAAACCTCCTGTGAACTTCGAGTTCATATGGATCAAAATTACCTGTGCTTCGGAAACTCGGGATGGAACCTTGAAAATCTGTTGGTTGAATGCTCGCTCATCTAAGCTATTCTGGCGAACCTGAGAGCTGGCTCCCTACAGTCTTTCAAATTATGTTTTAAATGTTCGTGTGGCAAAGGTTTAGCTAAGTGCCACCGTATTTTTGTCCAACGTCTACGCACTTACTCAGAAAAACTTGGGACCTAAGGCCCAGCACTTCTGCTTATTGGATCCAATTCTCCGAGGAGGCGACTGAGGGAGGGCAGACAAGCGAGGCGTTAGAGGACCAGTGCTCTTCCTCCTTAGACGACCCAGTGCTCATAAGACTAAGGAAACACATGAAGTTTTTTTGCAGAACTGCTTAGTTTTTCTCATTTCCGGTCTGCTTTTTCTGTACTGCTCTTTAATGATACTGCCAAATGGAACTCAAGTTAATGGGTCCATTTACGTGGTTGCAGACCTCATACTTTGGGCTGACAAGATTCTGATGGGTGTGGTTCCTTCTTTTCTTCTCTTCCATCCTTCTTCCCTTTGTCGATGCCTGTAGTTTGGGTGACACTAAGGCGCTTGGGACGGGAATGGTACACTGTTAACAGCAATTCATTGTATTTTTTTTTTTTTTTTTATGTGAGCAGGAAAAAGAGTGTCAAAATGTGCAAAAGAACAGTAGAAGGGATGAGATGGAAAGAACAGGTGGGGAAATCAGATGGAAAGAACGGGTGTGGGAATGAGATGGTTATGAAAAACTCAGCTGGAGGCGCCGGGGATTGAACCCGGGACTTCGTACTTGCGGAGCACGCGCTCTACCACTGAGCTACACCCCCCAACTTATCAGGTGTTATTCGAAATTATTTATAAAGGTTTAGTTGTGTTTTCTTCTCTGGTCGCTAGAGAAAACCCGCGGGATTATACTCCACTCTTGGTGAAATTTCTTAACTGGATACTCTCTAGCTGCTTCACGAGGAGAAGGGCAACTGGATTGTAGTCCGAATGACACCTTTTGTGATCCTGGGACCTTCCCGCTCCTGTTAGTCTGCTCTAAAGTCCACTCACCAGCAAACTGGGTGAAAGTTACTTGACTCCACCAGGAAAAGTGCCAGAAAAATCACAGATTTCCAACACAAATCTCCAGCCATACTAGCTCAAATGAAGTGCTCCTTAGTCCAGAGGAAGCCGCCAGCTTTAGTTGAACCGAAGAATTCAACTCGATACCAAGTTGCGTCAGTCAGATGCCCCACCACCATCCATTTTCCAGCTGACGCTCTATTCCCATTCACTCGTCAGACATTCTGTGATTGCGCTCAGTTCTGGTTTCACACTTCCATCTCTGGTCCTCGTTTGAGGATGGTGTCCACAAAGGAATTTAGGAAAAAGCAAACGAACAACCAAAAACATTTTCAAGATTCCATCAATTTTAAATAACTGATTTTTTTTTCCCGGGTAGGAGAGTGAATAGGGCAAGCGCAAACTCAGGGCGGCGGAGCAAGGATATGGAGCACCCAGCAAAGTCGTCAAACTGCCTTCCTTCCAACAACCCATTATCACAACGGGAAAGGCTGCTATAGATCTAGATATTTCAAAGAGAAAAGCCAAAGAGCCCGGGAAACCTTCAAAGACTGCCTGCCATCAATGAATTGATAAACCGGAGGATGTCCTGGATACTGCAAAGCAGATTGGGTTGAGCTGGCCGGGAGAGAAAGAGGTAATGGTTGTTCCCTCACTGGGATGCCATCAGCTCAGCGTGTAGCACTGATGATCTCCATTTTGAGTTCAAAGCGTCACTCTGCTTTTTTATCAGGATCCTCCGTATGATACTGATGCAAGTATTCCAGCAGGTTTTCATTTAAAGGCTGAACAAAATATGGAACAAAAATGTTTACTGGCGAAGACAAGGAAGATTGAAGACGTGTAATTCCAATTCTCCTTGCCTTAGACTTCTAGAAAATCTCCTTGAGAAAGTGAGTGCAGGAGGGTGTTTGTTGTTCGGTGACTTGCTGCAGGAAAGAGAATTGTTTTGACCAAATTTACTGACCTTTCGTATAGACCTTTCCTCGGGAGCTCTCCCAAATGTCATCCACAACTTTACTTTAACTGGCACTTTGGAGTTTAGAAAACACTGCATTCCTTGAGAGATATCCTTCTGTTAGCCTCTTACTTTTTCTTTTCTTTCTATCCTTCTTTTTCTTTCCTGTTCCTCAGTAAACTGAAATGGAACTAAAGACGCATGGGCTCACTTATGTGGTGGTAACACGTGTTCCTCCCCTTTTGGAGATCTTCAGTGAGCCAGATCTTTCTTTCTCATTCCTCCTTGTCTTACTTGGGCTAATGCAGTCAGGTTGGTAGTTGCCAGGTCATTGAAATAAATCAGTTCTAGAGGCAATCAGTTGGATGATGGAATTACTTTGGATGTGAGCAGGGAATAAAAATGATTAAAGAAATTTTAATAATGAAGGCAAGTTAGATAAGTTATTGAAGTACAGCATTGAAGGGGAAAGAGAAAACAATAATGAAGGAGCCTGGGATTACCTGGCCTTTCCTGCATGCTTAGGCTGTGCTCTCCCACCAAGCTATACAACCAGGAAATCCTCTATACTTCAGTAATTTCTCTATAACTGGTCACCACTCTGGTTCCTGTGTATTCTAGGGCTTAATAGTTAGTAGGACAAAGTCTACTCTACAGTATTTAACTTCACTTTCAGAAAATCCTAGACTAGATTTTTTTCTTTTTTTTTCTTTTTTGCAGCTAGGCCATGAGAAAAATAACTGAATTCCTAGACCAAAAGGTCCCGTTCCTGTTTCCCAATCCAGTCAGCCCACTCAAAGTGCGGCTCATCTACAGGCTACCAGAGTGGTTCTTTTCCACAACAAGTGAGAGTCCTAGGTCAGACTATTCTATCTCCAGTTCTCTTTCTTTCAACTTCATTTCTCTCTGCCTACAAAACTGCTAGTAAGACACAAGAGATAGTGCACAAAAACATAAACAGTGGCATGTGCACTGCCTCAGAAAATTTAAGACATAGTGTGGATAAAAGATAAAAATGAATCAATTAACCATATTTGATGGGAAATGAAGTACGATGAGATGAGTAACTTTAGAGTTGGCCAGGAAATTCAGACATGTATTCACCTTGATCAGATTTCAGGAAGTGCCCTTGCTGTAATTGCAAAATGGGTTGAATATAATTTCTCCTTTGCCCATCTGTCCTCTTTGCTAATCAGGGACTGTTTTAGTCATCTAATGCTGTATATCAAACTATTCCAAAATTTAATGGCTTTAAAAACCTACCCATTTCATTTGCTCACATTTCCTGGGTCAGAAATTTGGTCCGGGCAAGGCTGGACATTTCTTCTGCTCCTCAGGTATCAACTGGTATTGTTTACTGCTCTGCATTCAGCTAGTAGCTGAGTTAGTCTCAAAGGTTCAAGAAGGCTTCACTCCTGTGACTAGTGTTATCAGTGCCGCTCTATGTTGCTTTCTCTTAGCCTTTCTCTCTCCATGTTGATAGTTTGGGCTTTCTCATACATGGTAGTCCTATAATAGTTGGATTTCTCACATGGCGGTTTCCAAGGTGGAGTTTTCTAAGAGAAGAAAAAGCAGCAACTGTAGATCTCTTAAAGCTATCTATGAAAGGAAACAGCATCAATGACACCAGCTCCTCAGAGGACAATCACTTCTACTATTTTTGCAATCTCAGCACTCTTAATTTCCCCCAATGATTAGTGTCTTCTGCATTAATTATTATGGCTAAAGAAATGGTGCTTATGATTCTTCTCGTTTGTGTCTTTTTCTTTTCAGTAATATTGCAAAATCGTAGTCTAGGTGAAAAAGGTGGCTCACTTGGTGGCATTTGGGGATGTGGCTAAGATTGTTCTTTTAATTTCTTCCTTCTGCTGTCGCAGCAGCCATGTTTATATTCCTTGTGATCAAGAACTAGTGGAGGGGCGGAAGGTAACAAAGAGTGGAAAAGTAGGCGAGCCAACTCCGTATTGTCGAAGTTTTGCTCCAGTAGAAATAGTGTTGCAGATCAAAAACGTGAAACAGCCGTGGAGGTGCCAGGGATCGAACCCGGGACCTCATACGTGCAAAGCATACGCTCTACCACTGAGCTACACCCCCAGGCAATGCTGGGAGCTGTTTTGTCTTTCACTAGGAAATATGATGTATGTTTTTTGCAGTTTTTTGGAAAGTTTTTTTTTTTTTTTGGTCAGTAGAAAGTCCATTCTGTTAACTCCATCACTTCTATAACGTTTAAACTGTATCCTTTTCTTGCAGCTATGCTCAAGAAAGTTAACTGAATTGTAGACTAAATGGTACTGTTTCAGCTCCCAGGTTCCTTCTATCCCCGTCAGTCCTCTCCAAGATCTACTCTCCATCCAAATGCCTGCTTTTCTTTCTTTTATTTAAACCACTTTCACGGAAAGTCCTAGGATGGAGTTTTCTCTTGTCTTCATTCTCTTCCTTTCTACTTTTCTTTCTCGCATAGACCACTGTACGTAGTCTGTCTCGGAGATCTTGTTCTACTCATGTTTTTAAGTATCTTCGATCTGCAGTTAGTCAGCCTGTCTCTTCACTTTCTATACTCAGCCTTGCCTTTCTCATCATCAATCGCTAAGTGCTGTCAGATGCGGTTGAGTCTGTCCCGACTCATAGTAACCCTGTGTACAACAGAATGAAATAATACCCTGTTCTGACCCATCCTCACAATCATTGCTATGCTTGATCCAATCGTTGAAACCACTATGTCAATCCATCTCGTTAAGTGTCTTCCACTCTTTCGCTCACCCTCTACTTTACCAAGCATGATGTCTTGCTCTATGCACTTGTCTTTCCTGCTAACATATCCAAAGTAGATGAGATGAAGTCTCACCATTCTCACTTCTAAGAAACACTCTGGCTGTACTTGTTCCAAGACAGAGTTATTCATTTTTCTGGCAGTCCATGGTATATTCAATATTCTTCACCAACACCATAATTCAAAGGCATCAATCCTTTGATCTTTCTTATTTATTGTCCAGCTTTGGCATGCATATGAGGCGATGGGAAATACCATGGCTTGGGTCTGGTGCACCTTAGTCCTCAAAGTGACATCTTTTTTTTTTAACACTTGAAAGAGGTCTTCTGCAGTAGATTTGCCCAATATAATACATCATGTGATTTCTTGACTGCTGCTTCCATGGGCATGAAATCCTCAGCAACTTCAATATTTCCTCCGTTTATTAGGATGGTGCTTTTTGGTCCAGTTGTCAAAGTTTTTGTTTTCTTTACGTTACAGTGTAATCCATATTGAAGGCTGTGGTCTTTGATTTTCATCAGTAAGTGCTTCAAGTCCTCTTCACTCTCAGCCACTAAGGTTGTGTCATCTGCATACTGCAAGCTGTATCTATAAGTAAACTCCAGGATACCTTCCCCCCCAAAAATCCAGAAAGCACCTTGTTATCAATATGTGCAGCGTGAAAATCATTATTTTTTTTTCTATTGTGCTGTTTCCCTAAATTCCATGTCTTGAAAAATGGCAAGTCCAGAGAAGTGTTAGTGTTTCTCCCAGTAAGCAGATAGTCTTGTGGATTTTGATGCATTTATGTTCTGACCTCCTCCAGTCTCAACTCCTTCTGGTCAGGAACCACATCATCATCACCTTCAATCAAGTAATTATCAAGCCATTAAGCTGGACAATCATGAGGATCACCTCATTTGCTTTCTGTCTTTTTAGGAATATTCTCTTTCATTGCCTCATATGTAGTGTCTTGAAAATCTTTATTTGACATATTTTGTCTGCATTTTGGTTGTTTCAGGTGGGAGGGTTTTCCAGTCCCCATTACTTCATCTTTTGAGAAATAGAAGTCAATATTTACTCTTTATTACTGGGTTTTACCAATTTGATTATGATGTGCCTTGGTGTAGTTATCTTCATGATTCTTGTGCTTGGGATGCATTAATCTTCTTGGACCTGTGTGTTTATAGTTTTCAACAAATTTGGAAAAATTTCAGCGTTTATTTTGTCAAATATTTTATCTATCTTATCCTTTTTCTCCTCTCCTTCAGGGACTGTAATTACATATATACTAAGCTGCATGGTTCACTGACACTTTGTTCTTGTTTAAAAATAAAAATCTTTTTGTGTTTCATTTTGGATAGTTTTTACTTTATTGTAGACTCATCTTTTCTTCTATAGCGTCTTATTTGCTGGTAAACATAGCTGGTATATTTTTTCGTATCAGATATCATATTTTCCATCTAGAAATTCAGTTGGATTTTTGTTAGGGATTGAATTGCGTAACACATATGTATTGAATTCCTGGCCCCTAAACCTGTAGGTATGATCCTGTTTAGAAATAGAGTTTTCTTTGATGCATTTATGTTCTGACCTCCTCCAGTCTCAACTCCTTCTAGATCATACCCAATAAGGTGAGCCCTAAACCTAATCACTCTTGAGTTACAAAAAAAGAGAAGAATAGACACAGAGAAACACATATAGCAAAGAAAGATGCCAAGGAATGCAAGGAACACCTAGGAAATCATAGTGATACAACAAGGCAGAACCTCCCCCTAAAGCCATGCCTTGAATTCAGACCACCAGTCAGCCTCCAGAACTGCCGACTTGCAGTATTTACATTATGGCAGCTATCTTAGTTATCTAGTGCTGCTATAACAGAAATACCACAAGTGGATGGCTTTAACAAACAGACATTTATTTTCTCACAGTATAGGAGGCTAGAAGCCCAAATTCAGGGTGCTGGCTCTAGGAGAAGACTTTCTGTCTCCGATGGCTCTGGAGAAAATTCACTGTCTCTTTTAGCTTCTGCTCCTAGGCTATTTTCATGTATCCTGTCATCTCTCTTTATCCATCGCCGCTCCTAGCTTGCTCTTTTCATCTCTTTATATCACAAAAGAGATTGACGCACGATATACTCCTACTCTAATTCTGCCTTATTAACATAACAAACACACTCCATTCCTAAATCGGATTATAACCACGACCATAGGGTTAGGATTTACAGCACATATTTTTCAGGGACACAATTCAATCCATAACATTCCGTCTTTTAGCCCCCAAAATTCATGTCCTTGCCACATGCAAAACACATTCACATCATAACGTCATCCCAAAAGTCTTAAGTCCAAGTCCAAAATCTCATCTTCTGAACCATCTATATCAAATATGGATGAGACTTCAGGCGTATTCCATCCTGGGGCAAAATTCTTCATCTGTGAACCTGTGAAATCTAGAATACAGGTTACCTGTTTCCAAAGGACAATGGTGGAACGGGAGCAAGGTAACCATTTCAATTACAAATGGGAGATATTGGAGGGAAAGAAGGGATAACAGGCGCTAAGCAAGTTCAAAACCCAGCAGAACAATTTACATTAGCTCTCAAGGCTTGAAAATACTCTTCTGTTCTTTTGGACCATCTGGGCACAGGCCCTGCCCTCCAGACTCTGGATTCTGGGTGGAGGCTCCTCAGCCCTGGGCTTCAGCTCCACCTTCCAGGCCACCGGGATGTCAACTCTGCTTCCTTGGCGGCTTTGGGCAGTCCATCTGAGTGGTAATCTCATACCTTCAGCCCTGAAAGGCCCCATCCTTTTGCCCTTTGGGCATGGCAGCCCTGCCACCTCAGCTTTAGAGAGCTGACCCCATCCTCTAGGCCAAAGTGAATGGCAGCCCCACACTCTGGAACAGAGTTGATGAAGATCTGATTCTTTGAAACCTAGTAAGCCATGGCTCTACCCTTTGACACTCCAGAGGCTATGGCCCTACACACTGAGACCCCAGAGGCTGTGACCTCACTCTCTGAGACCGAGGCACCTCTGCTTCCTGTACTCTTTCTGATAGTTCTTTTGATCTAACAGCTTATCCAAAGATGGTCCTTTTCTTTTCTTGGAGGACAGTAGACATAGCTCCTTTGACCTGTTTCCTGCCTGTAGAATTCCAAGAGGCAGACAGCTGTCTTTCCTTTCTTTCTCTCTGTCCCCTTCAGACTAAATTGATGGATTTTCTGTTGTGGTAGTTGGTTAGGTCCATCAGTCACAGGCTTAATCTCTTTAACAAAAGATTGTGTATACATGTCCTTGATGAAAATTACAGGACATGGGTCCCTAGTTTGTAGAATGGAATTTTTTAAAATCTTTAAGATTTGTTTTCATTTTGCACGGTTCATTTTTAAATCCATCTCTTTCCTCTAGCATTTTACTGTAAGCCCAAGGAGAAACCATGCCACTCCTTTGAGATCTTGCTTAGAAATCTCAACCAGATATCCAACTTCATCACTTTCAAGTTCTACCTTCCAATAAACATTTGAACATAATGTAAACAATTTCTTTGCCCCTTCATAAAAAGCATGGCCGTTCCTTCATTGTCCAATCACCTGTTCATCATTTTCTTTTAAATCCTCATCAGAAGCACATTTATTGCCCATATTCTGGTGCTGGTGCCATATATATTATCTAAGACAATAGAGAATTTCTCTATATTGCTCCTTACTTCCTTCTGAGCCCTCACGAGAACTGCCTTTGACATTCATAATTCTACCAACACTCTTTTCAAGGCAATCTAGTCTTTTACAATTAGGCACCTTAAAACTCTAACCTCTACCCATTACCCAATTCCAAAATCACTTCGACATTTTAGGTATCTGCTAGAACAGCACCCTATTTCTTAGTACCAAATTTCATACTAGTTATCTAGTGCTGCTGTAACGGAAATACCAGAAGTAGATGGCTTTAACAAACAGAAATTCATTTTCTCACAGTTAAGGAGGTTGGAAGTCCAAATTCAAGGTTCCAATACTAGAGGAAGGCCTTCTCTCACTGTCATCTCTGCAGGAAGGTCCTTGCCTCTTTTAGCTTCTACTCCTGGGAGATCTTCATGTAGCTTGGCATCTCTCTTCCCCTGTCTCTGCTTCTTGCTTGTTTGTTGAATCTCTTTATATCTCAAAAGAGATTGACTCAAGATTCACCCTACGCTTCTCCTGTCTCATTAACATACCAAAAACAACCCAGTCCCGTATGGGATTATAACCACAGGCATCAAACAAAAAAATAAATCTGTTGCCATTGAATAGAGGTTAGGATTTACAACACATATTTTAGGGGACACAGTTCAATCCATAACAGCAGCACTAGCAAATTAAGGTGGTTTTTTAAAAAATATAATATTCCATGTCTCTATAACATGCTCATGCTTTCCTCTTCCTTCCTGAATATATGAAATAAATTTATAATAGCTGCTTTAATATTCTTATTTACTGATCCTATCATATGTTATTTCTTGGTCTGTTTTGTTGACCGATTTTTATATTTAATTTGGGTCCTATTTTCCTGCTTCTTTGCATGCCTGGTAGTTTTTATTGAATCCTGCATTGCATCTGTTTGTTGAAACATCTCAGTTGATATTCCATCAATTCCTAGAGCCTTGTTTTTCAACAATGCCTTCAGTGCACCTTGGACTTCCTTCATTATCATTGGTTCTTGATCATATGCTACCTCCTGAAATGTTTGAACATTGACTAATTCTTTTTTGGTACAGACTCTGTGTATTCCTTCCATCTTTTATTTTTTTGATGCTTCCTGCATCTTTTAATATTTTGCCCATAGAATCCTTCAAAATTGTAACTCAGGCTTGAAATTTTTCTTCAGTGCTTTTAGCTTGTGAAATGCTGAGTGTGTTTGTCCCTTTTGGTGTTCTAACTCCAGGTCTTCGGACATTTCATTATAATACTTTACTTTGTCTTCTAGAGCTGTTCTTTGAAATTTTCTGTTTAGCTCTTTTACATTATCATTTATTCTATTTGCTTTAGCTACTCTATGTTCAAGAGCTAGTTTCAGAGTCTCTTCTGACATTTGCTCTTTTCTTTCTTTTGTGTTCTTTTAAAGACCTTTTGCTTTCTTCATCTATGTCCTTGATGTCATTTCACAACTCATCTGTCTTCAAACATTAGTGTTCAGTGAGTCATATGTATTCTTGAAATGGTCTCTACATTTAGGTGAGATATACTCAGTGTAGTACTTTGGCTTTTGGTAATGTAAATACTGTAATGTAAATACAGACCTTAGTAATGTAAAATTCACATTGCCTAAGTGCTCAATCATCTATGCCAAGAAATTTGGAAGACAACTTCCTGGCCATCCACCTGGAAGAGATCCATATTTGTGCCCATTCTGAAGAAAGGTGATTCAACAGAATGCAGAAATTATCGAACAATATCATTAACATCAAACACAAGTAAAATTTTACTGAAGATAATTCAAAAATGATTGCAGCTGTACATCGACAGGGAACTGCCAGATTTCAAGCAGGATTCAGAAGAGGACATGGAACTAGGGATGTTATTGCTGATGTCAGACAGATCTTGGCTGAAAGCAGAGAATACCAGAAGGATGTTTACCTCTGTTTTATTGACTATGCAAAGGCATTCAACGTCATGATAAACAGAAAAAATATTGAAGTTGTCAAGGATTTCCTTTTACTTGGATCCACAATCCATGCCCGTGGAAGCAGCAGTCAAGAAATCATACAACGTATTATTGCATCAGGCAAATCTGCTGCAAAAGACCTCTTTAAAGTGTTAGAAAGCAAAGATGTCACATTGAAGACAAAGGTGCTCTGACACAAGCCATGGTATTTTCAACTGCCTCATGTATGAGAAATCAAGACAATGAATAAGGAAGACTGAAGAAGAGTTGATGTCTTTGAATTATAATGTTGTTAAAGAATATTGACTATACCATGGACTGCCAGAAGAAAGGACAAATCTGTCTTGTAAGAAGTACAGCCAGATGCTCCTAAGAAGTAAGGATGGCAAGACTTCATCTCACGTATTTTGGACAATTATGAGGAGGGATCAGTTGCTTAAGAAGGACATCATGCTTGGTAAAGTAAGGGGTCAACGAAAAAGAGAACCACACAGTGGCTTCAACAATTGGCTCAAAGATAGCAATGATTGTGAGGACGGCACATGATACGGCACTGTTTCATTCTGTTGTACATAAGGTCACTATGAGTAGGAACCGACTCGACGGCACCTAACAACAACAACAAGGGGTGTATTATTTTGTGTATTCCTTGAAACGATTTTGAGGTTTTTTTTCCCCCCGGGGAAACAGTGAAATTATTTGACAACAGTTCAGTCCTTTTGAGGTTTCATTTAAAACTTTACTAGGTAGGACCAGAGTAGCCGTTAGTCTAGTGTTAGTTTGGCCCCACTAAAGAGATAACTTTCTTCCCCTCTACTTGATGCTCCGTGTTGTTAGAAATTCTGCACTCTGACTGTTGGGTGTGTGAACTGCTCCTAATACCAGTGGAACTCTTGGAATTGCTTTACGTGCTCTGTCCAGTAATTTTTTTTTTTTTATGGCTTTGGGTCGTTTCCTCACATCCATATGCCAATCATTACTCTGCTGAAAATTTAAACAGAAGCCCCTGCAGATATCTGGAACTCTCTTTCTGTGCAGCTGTCTTCCCTTCGGTACTCTGCACCATGAATTCTACCTGTTTTGTCTTCCCTGAATTCTCAATTCTGTCTTCCACTAAAGGAAATAGCTGAACTATGTTTGAATTCCTCCTCCCTGTGATATAGCCCAGAATCCCTTTCATGTGGTAAGCTGGGGCAATTGTAGGGCTCTCATTTGTTTCCCTTCTCTCAGGGATCATTGTCTTATACTGGCTATTGTCATGTATTTTTGTTTTGTTTTGCTTATTTTATACTGTTTTATTTACTTTATCCTGTTTTTTAATTGTTTAAAGGAGCAAGGTAAATTTTGTCACTGTTACTCCATCATGGCCAGAAGTAGAAACCATTAATAGGCCTTAGATTCTTACTTTAACATTCTCCCAATTGAAAGGATGTTCTCATGTGCTTTTCCAAATTTTGTTCTCAGCTTATTCTCTCCCCTCAGACAAAGTTATCCACTGCTGTCTATGACTTCTGACTGAAACTAATTTTAGGCAGTGGTGGTTAAGGGGTTGGAGGAGGACAAAGATCAGTAAATCAGAGGGTAGGTTTTCTTGGCCTCCACTTTTAGATTGTTTGGAGTACTAGACAGCGCTCAAAAACAAAGCAAACCGAAAAGAAAATTGCTGTGATGTCTCATATTTTTCTCTTCATTGTGTACTTTATTTTCTATCCTGATAAAAAATGATACTACTAAAAACAAACAAACACCAAAAACAAAAAATAATGGGAGTGAGCCCACTGCTGCAGTGAAATACTTGTTGCCTCAGGCTTCAGTGATCTTGAATTATGGATTATGCCAAGGACAATTGAGTAGAAACTAGCAGCGTTAAAAGTGATCTATTGGAATTGCAATTTATTTCTATGTGAGCAGGAAAAGGCATGTAATGGAATGGGAAAATAAAATAATGTTTGATCTGTGAAGAATAGAGGTGGAAGCATTTTGTAATCCTACATTTTAACACTGAGTTACACTCCCCTGACAATGTGTTTTTTTCTGGAGCTCTTTCATTAAATATAATTATCTTTTTTTTGGTGGGATTTAGAATACATTTTGTTGGACATATAGATTTTCCACCACATTTAATTCCACTGTGTCTGAAACTACTAAATTTCATTCTGTCAACCATCTATACTCTGAGCAATGTAACTAGCTTATAGACCAAATGACAACGTTTCTGCTTTTAGGAATTTTCCATGCTACTTCAAGGTCTTTTTTGCCAGTGGAATGCCTGAATGGTCTTTTCTTGACTCCATAAGGAAAAGCCTCAGAACAGAATTTTCTCTTGTGCTTTCAATTTCTCTCTCTCCACTATTTCTTTCCTTTCTGCTTATAATGCTCCTCTAGCCACCGTTCTCCTTAAGAAAAGAGGAAGGGCAACAGACTGTGAAAAGATATATGTAACACATGTATTTGACATATAGAAGATGATTTTCAACTCAATTAAAAAAAAGTAACTCCCCTAAGTGGGCAAAAGACTTGAATGAGAGGTTTACAAAAGAGGATATTTGAGTGGCCAAAAAACACATGTAAAGGCGCTTACTACCATTAGTCATCACAGAAACGCACTTTTAAATCCATAAAATATTACCACACCTTCACCAGGATGATTCAAATTAAAAGGACTGTCATTTCCAAGAGCTGAGAAACATGTAGAGCAGCAGGAACATTCATATATTGTCAGAAAAAGTTTAAATTGGGACAACCACTTTGAAAAAAGAAACTTAAATTTTTATATAAATTTGTACAACAGCAATTCTACTTCTGGATTTGGCCTAAGAAAAATGTGGGTTTGTTTCCATAAAAGCATATACAAGAATACTCACAAAATCTAAAAACTTAAAATGAAGCAAATATTCATCAACATAGTATATATATATTGATAAATTGTGGTATATTCATACCATGAAT
The DNA here is from genome assembly GCF_000243295.1 of Trichechus manatus latirostris. Classification (NCBI taxonomy): domain Eukaryota; kingdom Metazoa; phylum Chordata; class Mammalia; order Sirenia; family Trichechidae; genus Trichechus; species Trichechus manatus. Next base: position 2,059,106 of record NW_004444116.1, read on the forward strand.
ATTCACAGCAATGAAAAAGAACAAACTACTGCTGCATGCAACAATCTGCATGAATTTCAGAGACACAATGTTGGTCAAAAGAAGGCAGACACAAAACAGTACATAGTGTATGAGTTCACTTATATGAAGTTTAAAAACAGGTAAAACTAACCTTTGTTGATAGAGGACAGAACAGTGATTATCTTCGGAGGAGGTTATAGACTGGAGGGACCACAAAGAATCTTGGTAGGATGTTGGGGGATGTTCTGTATCTTGACCTGGGTGATTTTATATATATATAAAACCAGGGCTCCATGTATACACATATAGGGAGTCCTGGTAGCACAGTGGTTAAGAGCTTGGCTGCTAACCAAAGATTGGCAGTTTGAATCCACCAGCCACTCCTTGGAAACCCTATGTGACAGTTTGACCCTGTCTTATAGGGTCGCTGTAACATTATATTTGTATACAAATGAAAATTTTATCAAACTGTACACTTACATCTAGCATATATAACAGTATGTAATTATTAATCAATTTAGAATGAAAACCAGAGAGGAAAAAAGAAAACCCTTTCTGGACATTGTCTCTCCTCCAGAGTATTCCGTCTCTTCACTTCCTTTCACATCTAAGTATCCTGTAAGATTAATCCCCACCCCAAACTCCTTCCTCCCTCCCACCTTTCCTTCCTTCCTTCGTTCGTTCATTCCTTCCTTCCTTCTTTCCTTCCTCAACATATCCAGCCCACACTGCCAGGAATAGGATTACATCAACTGAATCCAACCAACGTGGAAGGCAGTAGATTCCAAGCCTTCTTGAATGGGTAAGTATATTGAACGACCAGAGTGCAACACTTAGGAATCTGAAACTTTCCAAAAACAGAAGTTGAAAACAATCGAAGACTTGAAAAAAAAGGTAAAGAATAAGTTCTACCAAGTAGCTGAAATGGCTCAGCTGGGAGTGTGTTAGACTGAAAATCTAAAAGTCCCTAGTTTGAACCCAGGTTTTGGCATTCCAGCTGTTTTAGTCAGCGTTAAGGAGGAGCGACCCGTACAATCCCGTGCTCCACTCTTCTTTTCCTGAAACTCTTCGTAATTGTATCTTAGCCTTGTATTTTCTAATTGATGTCCAGCGGGACAACGGAGCACAGCGCATGAGCAGAAGAAATAAGAGCAAATGAGCGCTGGCCGTTCCTTGCCTCTCTATTTGCATGCAGTGTTAGAGATGCCCCATGAATTTTAGTATTGCACAAAATAAAGACAAACAGTAAAATGCATGCTAATAATTTAAAATATCATTTTTCTCTCATTAGAACGACACGAAATAGCAAATAAAAAACACTATGACAATCTCGAGAGACATCGAGGAAGGAAGGAAAAGTTTTATAGTTTAGTACTTTATTAATCAGCGTTTCCCCCTGCTTTTTTGAATAAGGGACCCCACAGTTTCACTTCGCACTGCGGCCGTACATTTTGTAGCTGGCCCTGGTCAACATTAATAGACATTCATAGGATTATTCCACAAATTTCTTGGATTGAAGACATCCGCTACCAACCTCAGCGCTTCATTCCACACAGACACCTGTGTTTGAAAGACTGGCGAGTATGGTATTAAATTCCATGCCCACGTTCTACACTACCTCCCTGAACTTCAATTAGTTGTTCTTAAATCTTTATATGAAATCAGGATCGAAATACCTGAGATAACACTGCACGAAAAATTCCAAGGGAAGATGTGGTTTGTACCCTGAAACCTGTGAGAGCTGGAACTTGATGGGACTATCTTGTTTTTCCGAGTCTCACAGGTTTTCCGCCTTTGACAAGGTGCGGTCTTACCGCTTTTCTATTGCTCCTTTTAGTGGAAAATATTTGCGTTTTCCTTCTCTAACACGTTTCTGCCTTACCCACGTTCCGGCTTTCGCAGGTTTTACTGTATTTCCAAAAGGAAATATCAAGACAATAGATACCAAAACCAAATCCGATTCCAATTCATAGCGACCCTACAGGATAGGGTAGAATTGCCCCATAGGATTTCCAAGGAGGCGCTGGAGGATTCAAACTGTCGACCTTTTGTTTAACACATGTGCTCCTAACCACTCCACCACCAGGGATCCGAGACAGTAGAGAAAAAAAACCACATCCGTTGCCGTGGAGTCGATTCCAACTCATAACGACCCTATAGGGTAGGGTAGAACTGCCCTTTAGGGTTTCCAAAGAGCGCTTGGTGGATTCAAACTGCCGACCTTTTAAGGGCTATGCCACCAGGGTAGATAGTGCAGTGCAATAACAGTCCTACTCTGCTTTCTTTAGAGAATCCTGTGCTGTGCGGATCTACCTAAACGAGTTCCATTTTGTTTCCAAAGCCTTTGGATACTACCTGTTACATTCGAACGGGGAAGGGCGGTGGGAATCAGTAAAGGTTAAATTTTAAGAGGAAAAAAAAAACACTTCCCTGAGGGGGCGAGCAACCATTCAGTTACTCAAACACCAGTTAGAGAGGCTCCGCTGGGATTTGAACCCAGGATCTCCTGTTTACTAGACAGGCGCTTTAACCAACTAAGCCACGGAGCCCTTGGCGTGGGTCGTTTCGGTTTCTTTCTAGCAGAGGGTACTTTTGTCCTGCTCGTGTATTTCAGAATCGAACCTGAGACAAGAGCCGTACGTTTACCTCTTTTTAATAGAAAAGAAAAACTGCTCTTCTCTTGAACTTTTATTCACTTGGCTTTTGACTGGGTTTAGAGCCACCCAGGCAGTGATCAATAATTTTGACCCAAACATTTATTCACTAGTCATCTTTTTTTCCCTTGCTCTACATAACCTCACTGTATTTGGCTTGGAGTCTCCAAACTGCGTAGAAAACGCAGACAGAAGGCAAAATCCAAGCAAGATCGAAGGGAAGAAACTATTGGCAGAATCCCTCAGAGAACATTGGAACAGTGGCCACGGTAACTTGCAAGGGAATCAATATTCTGATTGACTATTTCCCCCAAGGGAAGGGACTAGCAAAACCTTAAAGGCTTCAAACTCTCCACTTTGTCCACTTGTAGCCAGGGTTACCTCAACTTGTCGGTGCCAGTGCCTAATGATGGGCAGCGAGACTCCAACAGGCTTCACCCGGGACATCTGGGTTGGCTACTCCTTCTCCAGAAGGGGCCCACTCACGGTACCAGGCATTTTCCACACCCTGACAGCAAGATCCCTGCACCTCCAGTGCTCTGGGCTGTTAGAGCCGCAGCCCAAAAGACGCAAGACTGAGACCTTCCCATAGAATACTGAGTCTATTTTCAGCCGAGTTCTCCAGAAAGAACAGGAAGGAGATGATCTATGGGCGTGGGCACGACCTGAGAAGCGAATTAACATTTTTGTCACATCTTTCGTACAACTGGACAGGTCCTCAAACCTCCTCCACCATCGAGGCACAGACTAAACACCGTTTGCCTTTAGTCTAATTTGCGCATGTCCGTCAACCCAGACATGAGTTTATGTATTAGGGGATTCTAAATGATTTTATCTTCTGCCTTATTTTGAAGTTTCATTCGAACTTCTCTTAGCCTGTATCTTCCGAAAGACGAAAAAAACATGTCAACTCTCTGGTTTCTCTTCAGCGCAGATCATCTCCCCAAACAGGCCAGTAAGGCACGACAGAAGCTCAGCTGGAGCTAGGATGTCACTAAAATATATATTGATATTATTAAACTATACTTAAATGTAGTAAATAAATATTAAAATATATTAACAAAGTGTTATGAAGAAATTAACCACAATCGACCCGCCTAACGTAGGGATAAAGAGGTACATAAATGTTGTAGAAAATGTCAAACTTGGGGAATAGGCTGAGAACTATATATATGGATTTCTAGGTCCACTTCGCTACTCCTCAATGAATTAAAAATAAGGTAGGAAGACAGGAATATTTATTACTTAAGATCCTCCCCAGATTGATTCTGATGGTCAGCCTGATTCCGGAACCACTGATCTAGACAGTTGAGTGGAGGGAAGTGAGTGAGATAACCTGCTGGGGAAACGTCACCAGGAAGAGGTGATTGGGAAGGAGAGGGGCGGACCGAATGATTCCCTGGGTCTTAAGGAAAGGTAGGCAGTAAGGGAGGGAGGTGGGTGCGGTGGAGGAGGAAAAAGGGAAACAGAGTTGAACCTGTGATTTTGAAAATATGTAGAATTTAAATGTCGGATGAAGGCTTTTGATCCACCAAAATAAATAAATAAACCTGGCAAATTTCCCCCAAGACTTTCTTGGATTTGAAAGCGTCTTGCTTTCATTCCGTCATTGAATAGACAAACTGAGCATTATGAAGCGTGCTCCTGTGATTTAGATTTTTTCTGCGTAATGTAGTCGTTGGTTTTGGTGGCTCCAAAAGAGCCGTAGGAAAACCCGATTGCCCCAATTCCAACGCAGTTGCGGTAGAAGCAGGGCCGCGTGTGAAAGCAGAATGGGCCTGGTAACTCTGGGTTTGAGCATCTCTAGTTTTGGTGGGGGCAGTTGAATTTTAGAGCCTTGTGGTTGGAATGCAAAGCAAAGGATGAGAAAGATTAGAGAGTGGAAAGACTATTATTTGTCTGTTTCTGGTAACATACTGCTACAAAACTTAGAAGTTTAAAACAACAACCATTCTATTGGTTTAAATTTCTGGGGATAAGAAATTTGTGCAGGGCCCAGTAAGGTGATTCTCCTCTTGCATGTGGTGTCAGATGGGGCCAATTTTGGCTGGGCTGGCAGAGCAGAAACTCTTTTTGAAAACATAAAGAACACTTCCTTCTATTATCAGGGACATTTTATAAAACATACCAAGCATTTAGGTCTTCTGTGTAAAACACAAAATGCACTATGATCCTCTGCAGGAAGAGAAGATTTCAGATCCCTGTAGAGTCAAGAACACCCAGATGAACAATCCAACCCTGGTCTTGTTAGTGGAAGCCACATGAGGAGCAGTAAGGAGATGCTGCTAGCAGGCCCACCCACCCACCTCTTACAGGTATCAACAAAGGCTGACTGGGGAATTTGGACATCTACCCTTTGTACAGTAACCAGGTGAGAGCAATGTCAGAGGTAGCCACCTAAAACAGGATGTTTAAATAAAATCCAGAGTATCACATCATGCCAAATATCTGTTTCAACTGAAAATCACTGGTCATAAACTAAGAACAAGGAAGACCTTGAACTGAATGAAAAAAGACAATCAATAGATCCCTATTACCTTCTGCCAAGAAGACGGTAGAATTATTTGACAAAGATATTTCAAAAGGCCATTATAAAAATGCTTCAACAGCATGTGAACACAATTGAAACAAATAAAAAATTAGGAAGTCTCAACAGAGAATTACAAGAGGCTTCTCTCTTACCATGCACCTGATGAAAGCACAGGAGAGATGAGGAGCTTGGGTACATCTCAAACATCCTCGTCTATCCAAATACTATCAGTGTTTCAAGCACCATTGCCAAATCTCTTCCTGTCTCCCTTCCTGCATCCTGCTCCTCTTTTGATGTTTCTCTTCCCCCACCTGCCTCCTTCCTTTCCCCACTCTCTCATCACAATACTCTCCCTTCTCTATCCCCTCCCTCCTCTCCATTTCTCCTCTTCAGTTCTCTCCAGTTCTCAAAGATTTGACTTTGTGGTCTACTAGTAACAGAACCTTGTTGATTTTTAGACTCACCTGGGGAAATTTTAAATTATATATATTCCTGCCCCTGACCATGACAAGATTTCCTCTAAAAGATGTGTTTAGGTTGAATGTTGCACACATTTTGTATAAAGCCAAAAATGTCTACTTTTGTGCCTCAGAGACAGGGTTAGAAGACCTGTCCAGACGTAGGGAGGGTTTATAAAGAGCGAATTCGTTTCTCTGACTTCCCTTGTACTTGCCTCACTGCTGAAAAGATTCTGTCTGAAAGAGGTGCTATATAGGCAGATGCGTCTTTTCTAACTTCCTCCTCCCTATCTTTCGTCCCCGGGGGTGAATTGTGAATTAATTACACGTCAGTATTATCTCCCCACCTGGACCTAAATTTCTTGAACAAGTTTCACAGTACTGGTCTTTGCATCTCCGGGTACTACCTTTTGTATTTTCTGGAAGGTTTCTTGGTAGAAAGGAAGGAAGTTGATTTAAGAGACTCTTCTGTCCTGGGACCCTCTTTGGTGGTAAACTGGAACTGCCAGTCAGGAAGTCCACTTGGAGCAGTCCTTGAAAGTGTCAACAGTTGTGGAAAGATCCTAGTGGCAGGAATGGTGTCTTTCAACCTAGAATGCAATACCTCTTCTCTTGAGGGTATTAGAAACAACAGAATTGAACCAAATAGACTTTGACCGCCAATTGAAACCTCTGAACACCTGTAGATAATAGTAGGCACCAATTGTATAGGATACTTTGGGGCCCAATAGGCAGGGGGCATAGCACAGTAGTAGAGCGTGTGCATGTACGAGGCTCTGGGTTCTATCCCCAGTACCTCCATTACTAACTTATATTTATCCCATGGGTTTGACTCCTCCTAAGCTGGCTGCCTCCGCACAACAAAGTCAGGATCCAATCTGAGTAAAAGAAACAGTTTCCCACTGGTCTTATCCCTTTGGGAGCAAAGAAGAATGAAGAGAACAGGATACAAGGAAAGGATTAGTCCAAATGACTAATGGACCACAGCTACTATGGCCTCTACCAGACTGAGTCCATTACAGCTAGATGGTGCCTGGCTACCACCACTGACTGCTCTGACTGGGATCACAACAGAGGGTCCCTGAAAGAGCTGAAGAAGGATGTAGAACAAAATTCTAACACACAAAAAAAGATCAGATTTACTGGCCTGACAGACTGGAGAAACTTCGAGAGTACGGCTCCCGGACACCATTTTAGCTCAGAGGTGAAGTCACTCCTGAGGTTTGCTGTTCAGCAGGGGATTGGACAGCCCTATTAAAAAAAAAAAAGGGACTTATGAGGCGCAGCAGTCCAGGGACAAGGACTAGAAGGCAGGAGGGGACAAGAAAGCTGGTGATAGGGAATCCAAGGTTAAGAAGGGACAGTGTTGACATGTCCTGGGGTTGTTAACCATTGTCATAAGGCAATGTGTGTACAGTTTAATGAGAAACTATTTGTTCTGTAAACCTTCATCTAAGGTACAAAAAAAAAAAAAAAGAATTATCTATGTGAGATCAAACTGATAACAGCAACTCAGAAGGTTTGATGGGAAGCCTAGGGGCCAGTGAGTTGAAGATAATAGTGACAGAATAATTTGGAAAAGCATAGTGAGAATAACAGCACAACTAGAAGAATGTAATAGATGTCACTGAATTGTACATGTAGAAATTTCTGAAACGCTGTATCTTTTGTTATATGCATATTTTCACACATAAAAAATGTCCTCCACGGTCGAGAAGGAAAAGTGTTGACATGTCGTGGCATTGTTAACCAATGTCATAAAACAATATGTATACTGACTGTTTGATGAGAAACTATTTGTTCTGTAAACCTTCACCTAAAGCACAATAAAAAAAATATAAAAAAAGAAACTGTTCCCTCAGCATCTCCTGAATGCTAACTCACAAGCCTGCCAACAGCATATGAACAGCCTACTTTCTTTTGATGATATTTCTAAGTATTATTGCTGTGTTGAAGCAGCCAGGTTGGGAGGAGCAAGGTCTTTGGAGTCTATATGAATTAGTACTAAATATTCAGCTGTGAAAGAGAAAGACCAATGGAAAGAGAAAAAACAGTAAGAATCCAGTAGACAATTTCCTGTAGAGTTTTTTCTTTCTCTGCTGTGCCCGTGTCAATTGACTGACTTAGAAAGAGAAAAACTTCACTTTCCTTTCTTTTTCCTGCTTTTCCTTACCCTTGCACTACTATCCACACTCCTGGCCTGAAAAAGTATGTTTCATGGAGAGTTGTGATCCCACCTCCTCCTTCTCAGAGAGAGAGTGGGTGAACACTGCATGGGCAATGACTTCTCTCAGTGATTCTCAAGTCTTCCAAACTGGACAGTTAAGAAAATTATTTGTAGAAGTATCCTGGTGTGCTATAATAGCTCATTTGGGAGAGATTTTGGTGGATGACCTACATGTTCCCAGTCAGTTCCCAGTCTTCCCTATGAAAGGTTGTCTGTTTTTGTAAAAATGAATTATTAACTAGCAAATCATTTACACAAGTCACCTGACTACAGACACCCTCCTGCATCCACTTCCTAAAGTCATTACTTCAAGCAATGCCACAGAGAGAAACAGAATCCAATGCTCTCCATTATTCACTGGCTTCCATATAACGTATTTCCAGTTATTCTTTTTAAAATCTTTAAATGAACTCCTGCTTGAAACAACTGAGGGTATATTTTTGGAGTATAAAGGGAAAATACCAGCTGCATAGATTAGGGAGAGCTAATCACAGGAGTGCTGGACTCGTTCACCTTGGTGAGAGAATAGCCATTGCCTTTGCTATTTCTAGGTCAATCGAGTACTATCTATATTTTATTATCCATGAACTCCTCAAAACTGATGCCCAAAGACGGTAACTTTTTAAGTATTCCCAGGCTATTTGGTTGCATTGTTTCAAATACCTATAGCCATATGAATCTCTTCTGTTTTGTTAATGCATTTTTGGGGATAAAGGTGTGTTTGGAGCTTTTACTTGGTCTACCATCCCTACTCCTTCCGTCTGTGTCTGTCCATGCCCTCTTTACCTCTGGATTAGTTTCCTATGACTGCTGTAGCAAATTACCACAAACTTGGTAGCTTAAAACAGCACACATTTATTCTCTTACAGTTCTGGAAGTCAGAAGTCCAAAATTAGTCTCACTCTAATGAGATCAAGAGGTTGGCAGGGTCAAGCTCCCTCTGGGGGGTCTAAGGGAGATTCTGTTTTCTTGTCTTTTCTTGTTTCTAAAACTGTATTGCATTTCTTGGTTGGTGGTCCCTTTCTACATCTTCAAAGCCAGAAATGTAGCATCTTGTTCCAGTGGTCTCATTGCCTGCTGCTTCTGTATCAAATACCCTCTACCTCTCTCTTATAAGGACACTTATGATTGCATTTAGGGCTCACCCTGATAATCTAGGATAATGTTCCCATTTTTAAGATCCTTAATTTAATTATGCCTTCAAAATTCCTTTTTCTATATAAGGTAACATTCACATGTTCCAGGAATCAGGACCTGGATATCTTTGGGAGTCATTAGTCAGTCTACCACCATCCCCACACTTGGAAATGATTAGTCTATTTAAATCTATTATGGTTTTAATCTTTTATTATAAAACTCTGGTCACCTAACCTAAAAGAAATCGAGCAGATGAAGGTGAGGATCAAGGAACTGGGGACAATCTCAGATGGTGTGAATGAGCAATGAGTGTCAGCAGAAGCACAGATGATGGTGAAGCATCCAATCAGTCCTGGGGTGGAATTCACATCATCAGGTAGGACTAGAGTAAATCTTCTGCCATGCTCCGGATTAAACCAGGGACATTTAACAAGTTCAATATAAAATTCCTTCATCAATCCTATTTCTACAAAGGAAGGAATGATGGAAATTCGCTCCATTAAGTAGTTTATCATAGGTGGCTAATGCCGGGGTTTGAACTAAGTAGTTCAGTGCATGTATGTGAGGAAACTACTCAAAATCAGAGAAAGAACCACCAGAAAGGCGGAGGTAGAACCATTTCTGTAGCTCACACAGGATTTGGAATAGTTTATGTCTCCAGCAGCCAGAGAGGAGAAAACTTGTAATACCTAGGGCACTGAGTAGAGTACTCAGAATGGAATTTTGTCTCAGTAATGGGACCAAATATTATATAATATTTGCTCTGGTCTTGCCTAATAAAACCTAAAAGCAAGCCTTAAAGGGACCAAACTGTGTCCCAGAAGAAAGCTCAAAATTATTTAAAACAATACCAAAATAAATAAAGCAAATAAAAAAAAAAAAACACAGTGCACATAACAAAGTAAAATTCACACTGTCAGGCATGAAAATTAAGTATACTAGACATGCAAAGGAACCCTGGTGGGGCAGTGGTCAAGAGTTCGGCTGCTAACCAAATGGGCAGTGAATCCACCAGCCCCTCCATGGAAACCCTATGGAGCAGTTCTACTTTGACCACAGGGTCACTATGAGTCGGATTTGACTAGACAGCAATGAGTTTGGTGATATTTTAGATATGCAAAGGAAGCAGGGAATTATGACTTAAAATGAGGCAAAAAAAGAAAGAAAAACCAACAAAGTGCTTGTTTGTCAGAACATATACTAAAATTGGAATGATACAGAGATTAGCATGTCTCCTGAGCAACGATGAAATACAAATTCATGAAGCATTCCATATTTTACTTATTGTTCTACCATAGCTGTGATACTACCTTCTGTAATTTAGCGTAGCTATTTTCTGTTAATACACCCCAGGCATTTCCCTCATGTTGTTACTGATTTTATTTTGGAATGGCTAGATGGTGTTCTGTATTGAATTATGTCCCCCAAAAATATGAGTCGTAAATCCTAACTTCTATGCCTGTGATTGTAAGACAAGATTAGTGTAGGATGTATATTAATTTCAATCTCTTTTAAGATATAAAAGAGATTAAACAAGCAAGAGAAGCAGAGATAAGGAAGACACATGCCAAGCCACATGAACAGCACCCAGGAGCAGACGCTAAAAGAGACGAGGATCTTCCTCTAGAAACAACAGAGAAAGAAAGCCTTCCCCTAGAGACTACACCCTGAATTCAGACGTCTAACCTCCTGTCATGGATTGAACTGAGTCCCCACCAAAATTCGTGTCAACTTGCTAGGCCATCATTCCCTGTATTGTGTGGTTTCCTCCATTTTGTGATCTGACGTAATTATGTATTGTAAATCCTATCCTCTACGCCCGTGGTCATGGTCCTGTTTGGGAGCAAATTGTCTGTTATGCTAAGGAGGATAGGGTGGGAAGCACCACCATTGTTTGAGTCACATCTTTTTCTTATAATAGATACAAGGAGAGAGAAGCGAGCAGACACTACCACCAAGAAAGAAAAACTGGGAGTGGAGCATGTCTTTTAGACCCGGGGTCCCTGCTCTGAGAAACTCCTAGACCTTCCCACAGAGCTGACAGAGACAGAAAACTTCCTGTAGAGCTGGCAACCTGAATTTGGACTTCTAGCCTCCTAAACCATGTGAGAATAAATTTCTGTTTGTTAAAGCCATCCACCTGTGATATTTCTGTTATAGCAGCACTAGATAACTAAGACAGAATTTGCTACCCGGAGCAGGGTGCTGCTCTAACAGATACCTAAAATGTGGAAACAGTTTTCAAACTGAATGAGTAAAGGCTGGAAGAGTTTTAAGGTGCTGTCTTAGTCATCTAGTACTGCTACAACAGAAATACCACAAGCGGATGGCTTTAAAAAAGAGAAATTTATTTCTTCACAGTCAAGTAGGCTGAAAGTCCAAATTCAGGATGTCAGCTCCAGGGGAAGGCTTTCTCTGTTGGCCTTCTCATCAGTGTTTCCTAGGACTAGGAGCTTCTCCACGCAGGGACTCCAGGTCCAAAGGATGTGCTCTGCTCCCAGCACTGCTTTCTTGATGGTATGAGGTCCCCCTGTCTCTCTGCTCACTTCTCTCTTTTGTATCTCAAGAGATTGCCTCAGGATACAATCCAGTCTTGTGGATTGAGTCCTGCCTTACTAACACAACTGCCACCCATCCTCCCTCATTAACATCATAGAGGCAGGATTTACAACATATAGGAAAATCACACAATACAGGAATCATGGCCCAGCCAAATTGATACACACATTTTTTGGGGGACATAATTCAATCCATGACAGTTTCCTAATAATAAAAGCCTAGATTGCCTTGAAGAGACTATTGATGAAATTATGGACATCAAAGGCAATTTTGCTGAGGGCTCAGCAGGGAGTGAGGAGAGCTGTAACACTGGAGATGGCACAGAAAGTGAGAAGCAGCAGCAGAGAAATGGTGGCAACAGAATCAAGAGACCAGTGTGAGATGGAGCACGAGCTGACCCAGAGAGGGAGAGAGCTGAGTGCCTTCAGGCAGGAGGCTTGCTGGCGGAGTGAGGTGTCTCTGGGTACTTACTGGTGGAGCTAGGCTTGCTGACCCACGCGGCAAGAGAGCTGAGCGCCTTCCATCTGAGGCTTACTAGTGGAGTGGGGTGCCTCTGGGCATTTATTAGTAGAGTTAAAGAGCTTTGCAACACTTGCCTGAGCAGGGCAGAGGTCGGGACAGCCTAAAGAGGCCTGAGGGGCTGAGGGGCTGAGAGGTCAAGGAACCAGGAAGCAGAAGCTGAAGAGTCATGGAGCACAGGAAGCAGAGCTGCCTTGGTCTCAAAGGGTAGGGTCACAACTTCTGTGTCTTAGTTATCTAGTGCTGCTATAAGAGAAATACCACAAGTGACTGTCTAGTACGCTAGATGTCCAAATTCAGGGCACCAGCTCCAGAGGGAGGCTTTCTCTCTCTGTCCACTCTGGAGGAAGGTCCTTGTCATCAATCTTTCCCTGGTCTAGAAGCTGCTCAGCACAGGGACCTCGGGTCCAAAGGACACACTTTGCTTCTGGCACTACTTTCTTGGTGGTATGAGGTCCCCCTGTCTCTCTGCTCACTTCTGTCTTTTATATCTCAAAAGAGTTTGGTTTAAGACGCAATCTAATCTTGTAGATTTAATTTTGCCTCATTACCATAACTACTGATAATCCCATCTCATCACTTCACAGAGATAGGATTTGCAATACATAGGAAAATCACATCAGATGACAAAATGGTGGACAATTCACACAATACTGGGAATCATGGCCTAGCAAAGTTGACAGATATTTTGGGGGGACACAATTCAATCCATGACACATGGCCTGCTGAGTTCCAAAGGGTGGGGCCACAGCTTCCTATGTTTCAAAGAGTCAGATCTTCACCAACTTGGTTCTGGAGTGTGGGGCTGCTATTCACAAGTGCCGGGAGATGTGGCCAGATCTGATGCCCAAAACTGAGGGGATAGGGGTGCCATGTTCAAGGGACAGAAGAATGGGGACTGCTGGGGCAACAGAGTGGGGTCGCCACTCAGTGGACTAGGAGAATGGGGCAGCCCAAAGTCTAGGAAGCAGAGATGTTGTTCCATTGGGCCTGTAGGGTGGAGCTGAAGCCCAGGGATGGGAGCCCTCACTACCACCAAGAAAGCAGATCCAAGAGAGGATCACGTCCTTTGGACCTGGGATCCCTGTACTGAGATCCTCTTAGGCTCAGGGGAAGATTTATGCCAAGACACACTGAGACCTTCAAGGAACATTTGTTGAAAGGAGACAAGGAACTTTCCCCAGAGCTGACAGAGAGAAAGCCTTCCTCTAGAGCTGGTGCCCTGAATTTGGACTTTTAGCCTCCTAAACTGTGAGAAAATAAATACCCGTTTGTTAAAGCCACCCACTTGTGGTATTTCTGTTAGAGCAGCACTAGATTCCAGTGCTGTTGCTGAGTTTTCACTATTATAAATAGATGACTATCTTTGTGCTTAAAGCTTTTTCTTAATGTCAAGTTATTTCCTTAGGATAGATTCCCAGAGGTGGGATTATTGAATTAAGAGTATAAAAACTATTGACGCTCTCGTTACATATCAAAAATCAGTTTCCAGAAATGTGTGCCTCAATTTCCACTGCTTTCATCAAGGATGAGTGTGTGCATCTCACCATTTTGCCAGTACTGGTTATTATCATCTGGCTAAAGATTTGCTAATTTGGTAATGAAGAATAGTATTGTGTTTCAGTTTGCATTTCATTTGATTTCTAGCAAAATAGAACATCTTTTCATGTTAAGCAGCTATATTTCCTATTTTGTGGATCATCAATGTCCATTGGTCCTATCTACAGGGGTCTGATAAGTTTGTATGAGTTCATTACATATTATTATATTTATATTTTGTGTAAAAAAATCCTAAAATGACATAGGTGATAGAATTAGTAGATAAGAACATTGATAGCATAGATATATTCCATATGTTCAAGAAGGTGGAGGAAAATGTAGTTATGGAAGATATAGAAAAGAACCAAGTAAAACTTATAGAAAAAACAAATACAAAGTCTGGGATAAAAATTACACTGGATGGGATTAACATCACATTCAACAATTCAGATAAAAAGAGTATTGAGCATGAAGACATAAAACCTAAAACCCAACTCTTTGTCACTGAGTCAATTCCGACTCATAGTGACCCTACAGGACAGAATAGAAGTGCCCCATAGGGCTTCCAAGGTTGTAAATGTATATGGAAGCAGAGTGCCACTTTCTCCCATGGATTAGCTGGTGGGTTTGAACCATCCACCTTTCAGTTAGAAGCTGACTGCTTAACCACTGTACCACCAGAGCTGCTTACCTGAAGACATAGCAATAGGAATTATCCAAAATGAAACATAAAGATATAAAAGACTAGTTTAAAAAATAGAGCATCAGTGAGCTGTGGGACAACTTTAAGTGAACTAATATATGTATAATTGGAATCTCAAAAGTAGTATAAGGAATAAGAACAAAATATTTGGAGAAATAATTGTTGAAAATTTTCTGACTTTGATGAAAGTATAAACCCACAGATGTAAGAATGTCAGTGATCTCCAGGCACAAGGAGCATGAAGAAAACGACACCAAGGCACATCATAATCAAATTGGTTAAACATCTATGGCTTGATTCTGAATTTTGGCAGGTAGATAACTTTGTTTTCCCGCAGGTTGTTTTCACATGTCTTGTGACCAAAGGCAACACACACATGACACTGCAGATGACATGCTTTCAATACAGCACTAGCCAAGCATGTATTGGAATTCCTTACCTTCCAAACATTCTAGGTTTTCATAGTTTCAGTTTTTTTCCCTTAAAATTTTAAAAATCTTTATTTAAAATAATGACAGACTTATACCAGTTATCTCTATGTGGATGATCTTAGATTAGATAAACCTAAAAGGTCGCGGTTAGAAATAGATTAGATATGCATTTTGCTTACATTGGTAAAAGGTGACATGAGTGGTATAAACAAGCAACCAGTAAATATTGTAGTTTACTATATGTAGTGCTCTGCATTTTATTATTGTCATCTAATCCTTTATTGAATATGTACACGATGTTGTTGTTAGGTGCCATCGAGTCAGCTCCAACTTATAGCGACCCTATGCACCACAGAATGAAACACTACCCAGTCATGCACCATGCTCACAATCATTGTTACGCTTGAGCCCGTTGTTGTAGCCACTGTGTCAATCCATCTTGTTGAGGGTCTTCCTCTTTTCCGATGACCTGGTACTTTATCAAACATGATATCCTTCTCCAGGGACTGAGCCCTCCTGACAACATATCCAAAGTATGTAAGATGTAGTCCCCCCAGCCTTGCTTCTAAGGAGCATTCTGTTTGTACTTCTTCCAAGACAGATTTGTTCATTCTTTTGGCAGTCCATGGCATATTAAGTATTCTTCGCCAACACCACAACTCAAAGACATCAGTTCTATTTCTGTCTTCCTTATTCATCGTCCAACTTTTGGCATGCATATGAGGCACTGAAAACACCATGGCTTGGGTCAGGCACACTTTAGTCTTTAAGGTGACATCCTTGCATTTCAACACTTTAAAGAGATCTTTTGCAGCAGATTTGCCTGATGCAATGCATCTTTTGATTTCTTGACTGCTGCTTCCATGGGTGTTAATTGTGGATCCAAGTAAAATGAAATCCTTGACAACTTCAATCTTTTCTCC
The DNA here is from genome assembly GCF_000243295.1 of Trichechus manatus latirostris. Taxonomy (NCBI): domain Eukaryota; kingdom Metazoa; phylum Chordata; class Mammalia; order Sirenia; family Trichechidae; genus Trichechus; species Trichechus manatus. The sequence continues at coordinate 2,074,786 of NW_004444116.1, forward strand.
ATTTGTCATGATATTGCTAATTGGTCCAGTTGTGAGGATTTTTGTTTTCTTTATGTTGAGGTGTGTTGCATACTGAAGGCTGTAGGCTTTGATCATCATCAGTAAGTACTTCAAGTCCTCTTCACTTTCAGCAAGCAAGATTGGCTCATCTGCATAACTCATGTTGTTAATAAGCTTTCCTCCAATCCTGATGCCCTGTTCTTCTTCATATAGTCCAGCTTCTTGGATTATTTGCTCAGCATACAGATTGAATAAGTAAGGAGAAAGGTTGGAAAACACTCAAAAGATGACTGGGGAAGAGCTACCTCCTCAAAATAGGGTTGACCTTAATGATGTGGATGGAGTCAAGCTTCTGGGACCTTCATTTGCTGATGTGGCATGACTCAAAATGAGAAGAAACAGCTGCAAACATCCATTAACAGTCGGAAAGTGGAATGTACGAAGTATGAATCCAAGAAAACTGGAAATCGTCAAAAATGAAATGGAGTGTATAAACATTGATATCCTTGGCATTAGTAAGCTGATATGGGCTGATATTGGCCATTCTGAATTGGACAATCATATGGTCTACTATGCTGGGAATGACAACTTGAAGAGGAATGGCATTGCATTCATCGTCAAAAAGAACATTTCAAAATCTCTCCTGAAGTACAATGCTGTCAGTGATAGGATAATATCCATAGGCCTACAAGGAAGACCAGTTAATACGACTATTATTCAAATTTATGAACCAAACACTAAGGCCAAAGATGAAGAAATTGAAGATTTTTACCAGCTTCTGCAGTCTGAAGTTGATCGAACATGCGAACAGGATACATTGATAATCACTGGTGATTGGAGTGCGAAAGTTGGAAACAAAGAAGAAGGATCGGTGGTTGGAAAATATGGCGTTGGTAATACAGATGATGCTGGAGATTGCGTGATAGAATTTTGCAAGACCAACGGCTTCTTCATGCAAATACGTTTTTTCACCAACATAAATGGCGACTATACGGGTGAACCTAGCCAGATGAAATACACAGGATCAAATCGACTACGTCTGTGGAAAGAGACCATGGAAAAGCTCAATATCATCAGTTAGAACAAGGTCAGGGGCCGACTGTGGAACAGACCATCAATTGCTCATATTCAAGTTCAAGCTGAAACTGAAGAAAATTAGAACAAGTCCAGGAGAGCCAAAGTATGACCTTGAGTATATCCCACTAGAATTTAGAGACCATCTCAAGAACAGATTTGATGCGTTGAACACTAAAGACCGAAGACCAGACGAGTTGTGGAATGACATCAAGGACATCATACGTGAAGAAAGCAAAAGGCCATTAAAGAGACAGAAAAGAAAGAAAAGACCAAAACGGATGTCAGAAGAGACTCTGAAACTTGCTCTTGAAAGTCGAGCAGCTAAAGCAAAAGGGAGAAATGATGAAGTAAAAGAATTGAACAGAAGATTTCAAAGGGTGGCTTGAGAAGATAAAGTATTATAATGACATGTGCAAAGAGCTGGAGATAGAAAACCAAAAGGGAAGAACACGCTCAGCATTTCTCAAGCTGAAGGAACTGAAGGAAAAATTCGAGCCTCGAGTTGCAATAGTGAAGGATTCTATGGGGGAAAATATCAAACGACACAGGAAACATCAAAAGAAGATGGAAGGAATACACAGAGTCTTTATTATACATACAACATGGTTATTTAATTTGATTACTGTGCTTTTGAATGATATCTAGTGCATGAGAAAAGATGAGGAGACTTGCAAATAAACACTAAGAAAGTAAAATTTATTTCAACCAAAATGTACATTTCATTCAAAGTTCAAGTGAGAAATTGGTGGTCAAGAGCGACAGCTGCTAACCAAAAAGTTGGTGGTTCGAATCCACCAGCAGCAGATCCTTGGAATCCCTATAGGGCAGTTCTACTCTGTCCTATAGGGTCGCTATGAGTCGGAATCAACTCGACGGCAACGGGTTTTATGACAGCCGTTACTGTTTTTGAAGAGTCTGTGTTTTATACCATCTAACTGATGGGGAAATAAAGGGATTGAGGAATAATGGCTAAAGGGTATAGGGTTTCTTTCTGGGACTTGAAAGTCTGCCTTCTTCCTTCTCCTCTTTTCCCTTATCTTCCTTACTCTTCTTAAAATTGCTTTGTTTCTTTTTCTGGGTTCTTTGCATTTCCATATATATTTTAGAACAAGCTTGCCAATTTCTACAAAAAGCCTGCTAGGATTGCATTGAATATATAGATAAATTCTGGGAGAATTTTATCTTGAGTTTTCCATTTCACAAACATAAATATATTTCCATCTATTTAGGTTTTCATTCAATTTTCACAGCAATGTTTTGTAGTTTTCGCTATACTAGACTTCGATATCTTTTGTTAGATTTATAGCTAGGTATTATATATTATGAGGATCCCTGGTGGCACAGGGGTTAAGAGCTAGCTGCTAACCCAAAGATGATGGTTCAAACCCACAAGCTGATCCACAGGACAAAGATGTGGAAGAAGGCAGTCTGCTTCCGTAAAGATTATAGCCTCGGAAACCCTATGGGGCAGTTCTCCTCTGTCATGAAGGGTTGCTATGAGTTGGAACCCATCCGATGGTTTTGGTTTTTTGTTTATTGTATTTTATGGTACTACTGTAAATGAGATTTTTAAAATGTCACTTTCCTATTTTTCCTGCTAATATGTAAAGAATTAAATTCATTTTTGTACATTAACTTTATATTTTGTGACCTTGAGGAATTAATTTATTAGCTTTAGTATCTGTTTACCGATTTGGTAGAACTGTCTAGGTAAATAATCTTACCATATGAAAACAGAGAAAATTTTGCTTCTTTCTTTCCAATCTAGACTGTTAAAATTTCTTTTTCTTGTTTTATTGTAATGACTAAGTTCTCCAGAACAACATTGAATAGAAGTGGTGAGAGTGGACATCCTTGCCTTGTTCTCAATCTCAGAAGGAATTAGTTCAATCTGTCTCCATTAAATAGGATGTTACCAGTAGGTTTTTCATAGATGCCCTTTACCTGTAATACCAAGTTTCCTACTATTCCTGGCTAAGAGTTTTCTGTTTTTAAAATCATGAATGGGTATTAAAAAACAAAAACCAAAACCAAACCTGTTGCTGTCGAGTTGACTTGGACTCATAGCCACCCTATAGGACAGGGTGGAACCGCCCCATAGAGTTTCCAAGGAGCACCTGGTAGATGCCAACTGCTGACTTTTGGGTTAGCAGCTGTAGTTCTTAACCACTACACCACCAGGGTTTCCAAATGGGTATTAAATTTTGTCAAATATCTTTCTTCATCTATTGAAATAATATGTTTTTTTCTTTATTCTGTTAATATGGTGAATTGCATGATTAATTTTAGAATGATGGAACAAACCTTGCATTTCTAGGATAAGCCCAACTTGGTCATGATGGTTTATGATTTTTATATGTTTTTGGATTTGATTTGTTAACATTTTGTAAAGGATTTTTGCATCTATATTCATGAGGAATATTGATCTGTAAACTTTTGTTGAAATGTCTTTGTCAAGTTTTGGTATTAGGGATGTCCTGACCTCATAAAACAAATTCAGTATTTTTTTTAAAAAGTTTGAACTTACCAGAAAAATCATCTGGGCCTAGAGTTTCCTTTGTAGAAGGTTATGATAACAAATTAGATTTCTTTAATAAGCATAGAACAATTTAAATTTTCTGTTTCTTCTAATGTCAGTTTTTAGTAAATTGTATTCAAAAAATTGTTCATTTTGTCTAAATTATCATATTTGCTGGCATAAAGTTTACAGTGTTATCTTATTATTCTTTCAATGCATGTAGGGTTTTTGGTGATAACCACTCTCCATTCCTGATATTGGTAACTTGTGTTCTCTTTTATTTTTATTGAGCATACTAGCTAGAGTTTTATAAATTTCTCTGTTGTCTATCTTTATTTTGTTGATTTCTGCTCTTTATGCTTTCTTTCTTTTTATTTACTTTGGGTTTACTTCATTCTAGTTTCTTAAGACAGAAACTTTTGTCATTGATTTTAGATCTTTCTGCTCTTCTAATAAAAGTGTTTATAAGTTTCCCTCTAATCACCTCTTTAGTTACATTTTACACATTTTGATATGTTGTCTTTTAATTTTCATTCACTTTAAAATATGTTCTTGTCCCCTCTGTCTTTTCATTTTTGACTCATAATTTGTGTGTGTTGTATAATTCCATATTTTTTAGTCTTTTCCTAGATATTTTGTTTTTATTGACTTCTAATTTAATCCTTTTAAATTTATTAAGACTTGTTTTACAGCCCAACGTATGTGATCTGTCTTAGTGAATGTGTTATGAAAATTTGAAAAGAATATACTTGTAGATTTGGTATTCTATAAATGTCAGATCAAGGTGGTTGATAGTGTTGTTTGGTTCTTCTATGCTTTTGCTTATTTTTAATTTAGTTGTTCTATCACTTGCTGAGAGATGTTAAACTCTCCTGCTGTAATTGTGGAATTGTCTATTTCTTCCTTTAATTCTGTGTATTTCATACTTCATATATTTTGAGACCCTGTTATTAAGTTCATATGCATTTCTAATTGTTGTGTTCTCTTGATGAGTTGTCCCTTTTTCATTAAGAAATATCCCTCTTTAATCTTTGTCTTGAAGCCATTACAACTTTCTTATGTCTGTTTAATTTCAAGCTATCTGTGTTTTTATACTTAAAGTGTGCTCTTATGGAAAACATATACCATAGATTTGTTGTTAAATCCAGTCTCCTGTTTCTGCTTTTTTAATTGGAGTGTTTAGATCATCAACATTTCATACAGTAGTTGGTATGATTGGATTTAGAGCTACTATTTTATTATTTGTTTTCTGTTTTGTCTCTTTTGATGTTTTTGTTGTTGTTTTGTTGTTCCTCTGTTACCCTTTGTTGCCTTCTTTAGGATTTTTTCAATATCTTCAGTATTCCATTTTAACTTACTTATTGGCTTTTTTTCTATATCTGGCTGCATTGTTCCTTTAATGATTGCTTTAGAAATTACAATATACGTACTTAACATCTCACCATCTACTTAGAGCTGCTATCATATCGCTTAAAGTAAGTGTAGAATCCTGGTAACTATATAGGGCCCTTTACCCCTCCACCAACTTTGTGTTATATTTGTCATATAAACCTACATATGCACCTATCAATGAGTGTATTACACCTACACTCCTTGACAATTTTACTAGATAATGTTGTAACTTTTGCTTTCGACGCTCATATATTTTTTTAAAAATTTAGGAGGAAAAATAGTCCATTATATTTATACAGATAGTTATCATTGCATTTGTTCTTTCTTCATTCCTGAGGATTCAGCTTTGCCTCTGGTATCATTTCCCTTTAGCCTAAAGGAATTCCTTTAATACTTCTTGTAGAAAAATTCTACTGTTAATGAATTCTCTTAGCTTTTCTTCTTGGGGAATATTCTTATCTTACCTTTAATTCTGAGGGATTCTTTCTCTGGATATAGAATTGTGCAGAGTTTTTTTTTCTTTCATCATTTTAAAGATGCTATTTCACTGTCTTCTGGCTTCCATAGTTTCTGCAAAGTTGTCTGCAGTTTTGGGAATTGTTTCCGTATAGGTAATGTATTATATTGTATCTGCTTTCAAGTTTTCTTTTTCTATATCTCCTGTTTTCAGCAGTTGGATAATGATGTGTCTGTGTGTGTGTATGTGTTTTCAAGCTTATTCTATTTGTAGTTCACTACGTTTCTTGAATCTGTAAATTTATGTCTTTTTACGTAAAATGGTAAAGCCATTTTTTATCTCATCTACATACTGTCATTTGAAAAAGAAACCTGGTAGTAGGGAAAATTATTCCGCTTACCAACTTTTTGAGTATGAAACGAAGATTCCAGAACTAACTCCCAATCAACTTCATGTGATGCAATTATAAGTGGACCTGTACAAACTGTGAATTTTTTGACACTCTGCCAAGAAATCCTTCAAGAACTTTATCCATCTCCATTGGCAACAAGACAGCTTTTCAGTACACTGACTACAGTACAATCTAATACCAACTCTAGATTAGTTACCTATTGCTACTCTACCAAATTACCATAAATTTAATGGATTAAAAAAAACATACACATACATTTATTTTCTTACAGTTCTAGAGGTCAGAAGTCTGAAATGGGTTCTGTGCAGGGACAGATTAAGGCGTGTGAGGGCCCTAAACACTGATAATCTGTGGTGTGCCTTCCTCTGCTGACTCAGGCATTCCCACAGAACATGTGAGCTACATATATACGTGCGTATATATGTGTGTGTGTGTGTGTGTCTTAGCTATCCATGACGTAACTTCTTTATAATGTGACTATAATATTAGTGATTGAACACAAAAGTGGCATATGCCCTTTAAGCAGAATGAGATGAACACGACTATAAAATTTTTAGTGGATGTGGGGTACTAACATTTTTACTATATAACAAATTTTCTACCAAAAAAATATTGTCCATATTCCACAACAAAGAAAACGAGCCAGTGAGCTTAGTTGTTTCAACAGTCACTGTAAAATTCTGTTGATCTCCTACAACAAAAAATGTACTTTCACCATTTTTGCTTTAAATGGCTCATACTTCAATCTGGATGCTTGTTTCATAATAAATGCTACAATCATAAATGAACAAATGAAAAGATGTTTTAGAAAATTTAAGGATCAGAAAACAAATATTACAACAAATTACTGTATTTTATTTTTAGGTAGATCTTTCATCTCTAACATATTATAATTAAAAATATTTCTATTTTTTGCTCTTACAAATTCTTCAGTGATTTAATCACAACTCAGCTGCCAAACAACGTCTACTTCCATACATAATAAGAATAATGGACAGAATCTTTCCTGAATCATTCTTGTACGATGAGGTTTTTGAGTCTGTGTAGGAATGAAAACGACTGTTCTGTCGTGCAGTTTGTGATCATTAAAGTTAGGAATATGGGTAAAGTAATTTCAACATTGGGAAATACGCATTGTATTTTATCTTCTATTATGCAATCATACATGCCTACATGAATAAAATTTGTCTTTCCTGAATCTGTAAACTTAGTTCTCGTGTAAGAATGAGATTGTGGCGCTTCTTCATAAAAGTTTGTATTTAAGTCATGGGGATGAGCTTGCATTAATTTCTTGGATACCTTTGTGCATTCTTGGTATATCCACATTGTTTAGGAAGGAAAATCTATTTGAAAGAACTTCATACATGTTCGCCTCTTTTTCATGCAAGATTCAAGTGTGTCAACGATGGTGTATTATGTGGTTAGGACAAATTGAACTCTGGCATTCAATGATACTTTTGGAGCACTTCCATCATTGTACTTGTTTCTTTTTAATGCATCTGCGATGGAGAACTGCTTGATAATCAGTGTTTGGTAGCATTTGTATTGTTGTGTTTTCAAATTTTTCAAAATCTTCTCTTAAGTTATTTAAATACCCTGTTAATAACTGGTAGAGATTTGTGCATGCCTTTAAATTTGCTTCTGAACCTTGGAGAGCTTGACTCATCTGATGAAAATGCTGCAATATGTTATTCCACATAACCAACATAAATACATACTCCATTATTAATTTTTTTACTACAACAAAGAACGGATGCAGAATTTGGAACAAATTCTGTTATATTCATATTGCTATTAGTAATTTCAGCAGTAGTGGTACCATTACAACCATTTGCACCCAATTAAATTTGAGCGTTCAACCAAGGAAGTCTCTTCTGATTCATTACATTTTAAAAAGAAAGTTAATTGTGGAATTGTCTTTTGGAATTCACAGATCTTTTTCTTTTTATCTTCTTCGAGCTTTTGTTTTTGCACTCTACTTAGCTTGAATTTAATTTTTTAATTTGGTTGTATTATAGCAAATAAATTTGGATAACTGAATATAAATACAAATTAATAAAATAAGTAAAATTTATAAAATGAAATTTACATTCACATTTGGAAGTTAACACAAAAATTTGTATCTGAAAATTAGTAAGTAAAAAATATTCATTGAAAACATGTAATTTTGTTCTTCGGGTCTGAGATAGTCAAAAGACATAGTACTTACAAGGTAGTCAAAAATAATTTCATTCATTTGTGTACAATGGTTGTTGGTGGACCCTTTGCATATCTCCACAAGTGTTTTTGATCTTGAAATAATACTTAAAAACTTGCACACTCACTTTCTGTACCTTGATGCTGCACTTTCACAGTTCATTGGATTACTGCTGATACCGGACAGGGATGAGAATGATGGCAAGGAGCATGATACAAATACAAGAGTATGCTCAATCTGAAGATACATTTTGGTTCCCTTTGGGCAGAACCAGATACACCACGAGTCACAGGATTATAGTGCTCTTGGGGTGTTCTTATGTGATCTACAAGAGAGAACTAAATGTGAGGGTTTCCCTGATCTGTCTGAAATGAAAAGGAAAATATAATTGTTACTGTATACAAAATTTATAAAATGGCATCAATTTCATTTAGTGCCCGGCCAGTTGCCTTCCACCATGGCACTTGCTTTTCCTTGTATCTTGTCGGCTTGGCATCTAAGGATCTTGGCTTTGGAAACTGTTGCCCCTGTTTCGTTGATGCTCTAAGCACATGCTTACCATGCTTATTGGGTAATCTGTCCTTGGTTCTATGGGTCTAAACTCAAGATGTTGGCAGAGTTAAATTCTTTCTGGAGACTCTGGTGGAGAATTCATTCCTTGACTTTTTTTGCATGTGAAAGCTGAATGATGAACAAGGAAAACCGAACAGGAATCGATGCCTTTGAATTGTAGTGTTGGTGAGGAATATTGAATATACCATGGACTGCCAGACGAAAGAACAAATCTGTCTTGGAAGAAGTACAACCACAATGCTCCTTAGAAGAAAGGCTAGCAAGACTACATCTCACATACTTTGGACATGTTATCAGGAGGCATCAGTCCCTGGAGAAGTACATCATGCTTGATAGAGTAGAGGGTCAGGGAAAGAAAGGAAGACCTTCAACCAGATTGATTGACACAGTGGCTGCAACAGTAGGCTCAAGCGTGACAGCGATTGTGTGGACGGTGCAGGACCAGGTAGTGTTCTGTTGTACATAAGGTGGCTATGAGTCCGAACTAACTCCATGTCATCTAACAACAGCAACAGAGGCCACCCACGTTCTTTGGCTCAAGGCTGCATCACTCTGACTTCTACTTCTGTTGTCTCCTTTCTTTTTCTGACTCTGGCCCTCCAGTCTCCCTCTTATAAAGAACTTGTGATTATATTGGGTCCACCCAGAAAATCCAGATTAATTTTTCCACTGCAACATCTTTAACTTAATCAAATCTGTAAAGTCCCTTTTGCCACGTAAGGGAACATATTCACAGCTTTTAGATATTACGATATATGATATCTTTTCTCTGGCATTATTACACCTACCACAGTCTGCCTTCTGGTCGCCAAAGATTCGCATCTGACTCACATGCAGAAACATTCATTTCATCCCAACGTCCTCCCAAAGCTCAACCCTTTAGAGCATCAGTTCAAAGTCCAAAATCTCATCTAAATCTCATCAGCTAAAAAATCCCAAATCTTATCATCTAAATTCTCTAAATTAGGTATGGATGAGGTTCTGGGTATAATCCATCCTGAAATACAATTCCCCTCTATCTGTGAATCTGTGAAATTCAAGAAACAAGTTATCTGCTCCCAAAAATACAATGGTGGGACAGGTATAAGGTAACAGTTATAGACATTCCAATTAAAAAAGGTATGAAATTGAAAGCAAAAAAGGAGTCACTGGTCCCAAGAAATGTCTAAATTCAGCCAGGCAAACAACATTAGGTTTCAAGACCTGGAATTAATGCTCTGTAGTTTGATGTATCTGCCATTGGCGTCATCCTCTCAGGGTCATTCTTTCATTTTTATGAAGGGTAGCATGTGTTTGCAGCTGAGTAGTTTTATTAGCCTGTTTCCTGTCTGTAGAATATTAGGAGTGTGAGACAGAGATTGAGGGGTATGTGATTTTATTAAGGGAGCTGTCTTCAGGAGGGGAAAGGGAAAGTAGCCAAGCAAGCATATGTTCTCAGGTTATCTAGATTTGGCCTGACCTATGTGACAGGGGCACTGAGGTATAAATCGCATAGCAGAGTTGTCCTTGAGGCAACGTGTTTGGACTTTTGCACCCTCCACCCTCTCCCATCAGTCATTGGCTGCTGCTGGGAATGGAGTGGTGGTATAATCTGAATGCACTGAGAAGGTCACAGGAGAAACCTTTGAGGGGTTGGGTACAATGGATGTCAAAGGAAAGTCGGAAAAGTGGAGAAGTTGACAGGGATGCCAAGATCACATACTACTGTAAAACAATTAGATGAGTGGAATATACTCTAGGTTTGTAATTTTACAACTGAAGTGTGAATGTCCCATATGTCATCTCTTACTTTAGGAATAAGAACAGATTTTATATACTTGCTAGTATAAATCACTTATTTTATTTTAATACTTGGGACTTTTTTCTGTAGATTTTAGATGAAACTCAGTGTTGTTGAAAGGATTAAGTACTTGGCACAAAACAATTGTTCAATAATAAGAATAATTAGAATAATGATAAAAATGTGGACCCTAGGTGGCGCATTTGGTTTGTGATGGACTGCTAGGCTAAAGGTTGGAGGTTCCAACCCACCCAGTGGTACCACAAAAGATAGGCCTGGACATATGCTTTCATAAAGATTACAGCCAAGAAAACCCTACGGAGCAGTTCTACTCTGTAATACATGGGGTCACCATGAGTTGGAATTGACTCCCTGGCAACTAAAAACAACAACAATGATAAAAACAACAGTGATAGTGAACTTTAACGATTGCTTATTTATGCGCCAGATATCTTTCTAAAGTATTTTATGTATGTTTACTTATCAAGTCCTCCCATCAACTCTATTAGATAGTCTTATCAATATTTCCAACTTCACGTATTGGAAATTGAGGCCCAGTGAGCTAAAGCTATTTGCCAAAGTTCGCTTAGCTATTAAGAAGTGCAGCTGATGGATGAAGACAGGCCCTGTGACTTAGTTCAACATGGTCTCACTCAAAGTGAACAGAGGTGAGGTCTAGACATAGTTGGGGGAAAATTTTCTAATTACAAGCAGACCCAGGTTACAAAAGTCCAAATTACATACAACCTGTAGTTAAGAACCATCACCAGTAAAGCCTATTATATTAAAAATCTGAGGTACATACAATGGTTCGTAATAACAAAGGACACTACTTTTCGATTTGGATTAAAATATTATTATTAGTACAGTATTATTACCTTAAAGATGTTTTACAGTATTTGGAAGTGTTTAATGTTTTTTACACGTGGAAAGGTACCCTATATACTGTACTATATGCTAAGAAAAACATTTGCCATAATGACGTTAGATATATGAACCATACCTAACTGTTCCAATTTACATACAAATTTGTTTCTACCTTACTTAACAAGAGAAGTCCAATGTACTGGCATGTCAAATTGATACAAAAGTTTCTAATGCTCACAGTCAGGTATAAAACAGTTCCTAGATAGGCTCTGGTCTGCAGACCACAATCTGAACAGCACTAATGGGATCACCATGAGTCGGGATGAACTTGAGGGCACCTAACAACAACGAGAACATAGGATGTACTGGAGTTGAAGCCCTGATGGTGCAGTGGTTAAAAGATCAGCTGCTATCCAAAAAGTTGGTTGCTGGAATCTACCAGCTGCTCCTTGGAAACTCTATGGGGCAGTTCTACTCTGTTCCATAGAGTCACTATGAATCAGAGTTCACTAGAGGGCAATGGGTTTTCTTTTTTGGAGGTGAGAAGATATTCAAGGAAATTCTTCTTCCTTGTCTTCTCTGTTTAAATTAAAGCTAGATTCGCATAGAGTGAAATGCATAAAACTTAATTATTCATAGATTAGTTTTTCCTGTGCTTTGAAATATAATAAATGGAATCATATAATATGTGCTCATTTGAGTATGAATTCTTTCATTCATTATGTTTTTTATTAGATGCATCCATACTGTGTCTAGTGGCAGTATTTCTTTCTTATTGCTCTGTCATATTCCATTGTATGAATACTGGACATCAGACGTTTGTCATTCATTTTACTGTTGGTATACATTTGAAATGGCTAATGCTGCTATGAACGTTCTTGTATATGTCTTTCAAGGGCAATAAGCATGCATTTTTCTTGGGTCTAATTGCAGCTGTGGACTCACTGGATTGTAAATGTATATATATTTTGTTTGAGGCAATACGGTTCAGTATCATCAGAGGCACTTGATCTTGTCAGTTATTTTAACTAAAGATATTTTGGGGAAAAGTAGTAGTATTTCATTATGTTTATTAATTTGCATTTAAGTATATTCTTTAGTGAAGTGTATGTTTAGTCTTTGCTCTTTCTCATTGAGTTTCAGTCTGGTTTCTTAGTATTTCGTAGGAGTTATTCATATATTCTACATAAGGGTCATTTGTCAAATGTAAGTATTGGAATACCTTCTCCTAGACTGTGGTTAATCCCCTCTTCTTAAGGAGAAGGGAGCTTGAAAACCTTTGTAAAAGGAGAAAAAAAGAAAAAGTGGACAGAGAGAAGTTGAAAAAACAAGAGAAAGTTCCATCATCGATCTTTCCTGGTGGTTGAAGGAAAAAATGAGCAAGCCAATTTACTTGGGCAGAAACCTTCAAGTGGAATAACGGGGTGGAATGTCTTAGGAGCAGAAAGTGTTTTTTGGTCTACAATCTCTTTACTTCAAATCCGTAGACCCTATAGGATGGAGTAGAACTGCCCCATATAGTTTCCAAGGAGCACCTGATGGATTTGAACTGCCCAGCTTTTGGTTAGCAGATGTAGCGCTTAACCACTATGTCACCAAGGTTTCCTGGTATAGTTTAGAGGTTTAGAAATAGTAAGTTGTGAAACAGTGGGTTTTGTCTTGGGTCAACTATCGGATCTGCCATAACCCGTTAGAAATATGACTAATATTTCAAGGAGGATCTTCATGACATTTCTGTCTTAAGATAGGTGTGACTCAATAGGAGAGTGTCCTTTCCTTGAGAGGGTTCCAAACCATACACACTCATCTGCTTGTAACAATTCCCAACAATTCTGTACTTTTCTCCTTTTTAAAATACTTTTCGCATGGTCATAGTTATTCAACACACTACCTGATAGATTGCCTTGAAATGTTTCCCTGTTTGTACTCTGCGTGTCTCCTCACATCAGGGTGCCTGTGTCAACACAAGGAAGACAAGGAAAAAAGAAGGAAATAGAGAACAGAATTGGTTTGCTCAAGATTTCCTCAATTCGAAGCAAGAAGCCCCCCACCACATTAATGTGCTCATTAATACTCTGTTCCCATTTCCAGTGTCATTGAAGAGCAGGACAGAAAAGGAAAGACTGAAAGAAGAGAAAAAGAACAGGCTTGATCATTTCATTTGAAATTCCCTTAGTTTTCTGAGCAGTGTTTGGAGCGTGAAGGAACAGCTGTTACCAAGCAGAAAAGCTTCGTCCTGTTTTACATATTGCTCCCCTTTGTCACCCTCTTCATCCTCTACCAACCCATCCACGGTCTCTGAATATTGGATCCCATTTTCAGAGATGGACTGCAATGGAGCACTTATGTTTTGTCTGAGCGAGTGCATAATACAGACTAAGTTAACACTAAATATTTGAAAACAGCAGCTATGAAAATATTTTGAAAGAACGACTAAAACTAAGTTTTCTAGGTTGCCGAAATAGATAGTTGGGAGAGCGAACTCAAAGTTTAAAGGTCCCTGGTCCGATCTCGGTTTTGGCAACATAAGTCACTTTTGCATAATTACTTCCTTAAAAAAATTTGCATTCCTAAACTGGATTCTAATAGAACTGAATAGTACAGCTATCCAACACAGAACTATCAAAAAACAAAACAAAACATCTACAGTTCTCTAAAAGCCTTGGTGGTACAGTGGTTAAATGTTTGGCTACTAATGAAAGGTAGTGGTTTGAACCTACCAGCCGCTCAAGGAGAGAAAGACATGGCAGACAGCTTCGATAAAGATTTACAGTCTTTACTGGGGAAGCCACCATAACTTGTACAAGGAAAGGTCATGGAAGCTCTGCAGACACATCCAAACCCCCTGAAGGACCGAATTGCTGGGCGGAGGGCTGTGGAGACCATGGTCTCAGGGAATATCTAGCTCAACTGGCATAACGCAGTTTATAAAGAAAATGTTCTACATTCTATCTTGGTGAGTAGTGTCTGGGGTCTTAAAAGCCTGTGAGCAGCCATCTAAGATACTCCACTGGTCTCACCGCTTCGGGGACAAGGGAGAATGAAGAAAACAAGATACAAGGAAAAGATTAGTCCAAAGGACTAATAGACCATAACTACCATGGCCTCCAACAGACTGAGTCCAGCACAACTAGATGGTGCCCCGCTACCACCACTGACTGCTCTGACCGGGATCACAACAGAGGGTACCGGACAGAGCTGGAGAAAAATGAAGAACAAAATTCTAACTCGCAAAAAAAGACCAGACTTATTGGTCTGACAGAGACGGAAGAAACCCCAAGAGTATGGCCCCTGGATACCCTTTTAGCTCAGCAGTGAAGTCACTCTTGAGGTTCTCTGTTCAGTCAAAGATTAGACAGCCCCATAAAACAAAATGAGACTAATGGGGCACAACAGTCCAGGGACAAGGACTAGAAGGCAGGAGGGGACAGGAAAGCTGGTAATAGGGAACCCGAGGTTGAAAAGGGACAGTGTTGACATGTCATGGGGTTGTTAACCATTGTCATAGGGCAATATGTATACTAACTGCTAAATGAGAAACTATTTGTTTTGTAAACCTTCATCTAAAATACAATATAAAAAAATGAAAACCTTAAAACAAACAAACAAAGAAAAACAAAATGAAACAAAATGTCTATAATTGTCTAGGAGCCTTGGTGGTGCTGTGATTAAGTGTTTGGCTACTAACGAAAGGTAGGTGTTCCAACCCACCAGCCGCTCAAGGAGAGAAAGACATGGCAGATAGCTTTGGTAGAGATTTACAGTCTTTACTGCGGAAGCCAGCACAACTTGTACAAGGAAAGGTCATGGAAGCTCCATAGACACTTCTAAACTCCCTGAGGGACTGAATTGCTGGGCAGAGGGCTGTGGAGACCATGATCTTGGGGGAACATTTAGCTCAGCTGGCATAACACAGTTTATAAAGAAAATGTTCTACATTCTACCTTGGTGAGTAGCCTCTGGGGTCTTAAAAGCCTGTGAGCAGCCATCTAAGATACTCCACTGATCTCACCCCTTTGGGAGCAAGGGAGAATGAAGAAAACAAGATACAAGGGAAAGATTAGTCCAAAGGACTAATAGACCTCAACTACCACGGCCTCCACCAGACTGAGTCCAGTACAACTAGATGGTGCCTGGCTACACCACTGACTGCTCTGATGGTGATCATAACAGAGGGTACCGGACAGAGGTGGAGAAAAATGTAAACAAAATTCTACATCACAAAAAAAGATCAGACTTACTCACCCTACAGAGACCATAAACCCCGAGAGTATGGCCCTCGGACACCCTTTTAATTCGTAATGAAGTCATTCCCGAGGTTCACTGTTCAGCCAAAGATCAGACAACCCCATAAAAGAAAACAAGACTAATGGGGTACAACAGTCCAGGGACAAGGACTAGAAGGCAGAAGGGGACAGGCAAGCTGGTAATAGGGAACCTGAGGTTGAGAAGGGACAGTGTTGACATGTCGTGGGGTTGTTAACCATTGTCATAAAACAATATGTGTACTAACTGTTTAATGAGAAACTATTTGTTCTGTAAACCTTCATCTAAAGTACAATAAAATAATATAAAAGATTTACAGTCTTCAAAACTGTGTGGGGCAGTTCTACCCTGTCCTAAAGGGTCACTATGAATCTGAATCGACTGGACGGCAATGGGTTTGATTTGGTTTGGCTTTGAGGTGTTCCATGAAGTGCTAACTGACATTTTGCATATTTTATTTAAAATTTTAAAAATAAGGAACGGAAATTCAATGAGGAAACCTAGGAACTGATGGAACAAGGAATCCAATATGCTACATGCTGTTGCACTTGTGATTCATTTCTGTTCTAATACTACATAGTATATGTGTGAGGGTGATGGGGGAAAGGGATGTTTTTAATTACAAGAAATGTTTAAAAATCTTGTAGAAAAAGAATCACTACACTATATGAGGAAGGTCCCCAGGTGGCACACATGGTTTGCACTTGGTAACCTGATGGTAACCGAAAGATTGGCAGTTGGAATTTACCCAGCAGCACCATGAAAGAAAAGTCCTGGAAATCTGCTTCCTTAAAAATTGTTACTGGTTGTTATCCAGGCAATTCTGACTCATGTTGACCCCATATGGTGACCCCATGTGTGGCCTGGAATCTTAAATTAAGCAGATGGCTGGGACTTTTCTTCCACTAGAACCACCAATCTTTATGTTAGCAGTCAAGTGCAATTGTGTCCCTGGTCATCCGTAAAGATTAAACCCAAAACCATTGCGATGGAGTCGCTTCCAACTCACAGCTGTTATCTTTCCAGGTAGACTGCCTTTTTTCTCCCGCCTAGCGGCTAGTGGATTCGAACCAGCAAGCTTTTGGTTAGCAGTTCGTTGCTAAACCACCAGGGCAGCTCCCTACAGATTACAGCCAAAGAAACCTTATGGAGCAGTTCTACCCTGTAACACTTGGGGTCTCCATTAGTTGGAATTAATTTGACCACAATGGAGGAATACTCATCCAGCACCAACAGGGAATTTCTTATCGTCTTCCATTCCAATTTGGTGTTTTCCTTCTGTCTCCCACAGTGGGAGCCCTGGTTTCCAACAACCTCAATATGTGTGCTCATTTTCTCAAGCTTAAAATTTACACAAAATAATATCAAAATTTCTACATCCATAGCATTATTTAAAAAAACAAACATAAGCAAAAAACTTCTACGTGAAGTTTAATATTGGCTTGCCGTTTTTATTCTTTTACAATGAGGACAAAGCAATGCAGAAAACATTTAATTGAATCTGTTCTCTTTTTTCTCACCTGTGAATATGCTATTCTTTCAAATACATTTGATTTATTTCCATTTGTATTTGATCTTAGAGTATTTTAACAAACACTTGAGTTAGTTTTATTTATTTTTTACCTCTGTAAAACATGAGTATGTTTCCAAGAGTCAAAAGAATATGGAAAGTTATATTCAGTCAAGTTCCAAGAGAATATTGTATCCCGGGATTCACCCAGGTGATGGAATGGAAGCAGGCTCCGGGCAATCTAGTGGAAGACCTTCGATCAGGAAAAATACCTTTCTTTCTAGCACTAAGGTATCCTTCTCTAGGTGTGTCCGTGTCCGAGAGAGTGCAGTGTAGAGAGTTTGGAGACAGTGGAATTGAGCATATACTGATTTTATCTTGACTTAGTCCTCAAAGACTTGAGGAATCATCATGAAGATTCCTGTGAAACTCTAGGCTTACTTGGGGGTATAGCTCAGTGTTATTTGCTCACCATACAGATTGAATTAGTGTGGTGAAAGGATACAACATTGACACACACATTTCTTGACTTTAAGTCATGCAGTATCCCCCTGTTTTGTTCAAGCGACTGCCTCTTGGTCTATGTACAGGTTCCTCATGAGCACAATTAAGTGTTCTTGAATTTCCATTCCTCACAGTATTATCCATAATTTGTTATGATCCACATAGTCGAATGCCTTTGCATAGTCAATAAAGCACAGGTAAACATCTTTCTGGTATTTTCTACTTTCAGCAAAGATCCACTTGACATTAGCAATGATATCCCTCTTTCCATGTCCTCTTCTGATTCTGACTTCAACTGTTGCCAGTTCCCTGTTGATGTATTGATGCAACCACTTTTGAATGATCTTCAGCAAAATTTTACTTGTGTGTTATGTTAATGATATTGTTCCATAATTGCTGCATTCTATTGGATCAACTTTCTTTGGAATGGGCACAAACGTGTATCTCTTCCAGTTATTTGACCAGGTAGCTGTCTTCCAAATTTCTTGGCATAGATGACTGAGCACCTCCAGTGCTGTATCTGTTTGTTGAAACATCTCAATTGGTATTCCGTCAACACCTGGAGCCTTGTTTTTCACCAATGCCTTCAGTGCAGCATTGATTTCTTCCTTCAGTCCATGGGTTCTTGATCATATGGTTGATGGTCAACCAATTTTTTTTTTGGTACAGTGACTCTGTGTATTCTTTCCACCTTCTTTTGATGCTTCCTGCACCGTTTAATATTTTCCCCATAGGATCCTTCAGTATTGCAGTTAGAGGCTTGAATTTTTTTTTTTTCAGTTCTTTCAGCTTGAGAAATGCCCAGCCTGTTCTTCCCTTTTGGTTTTCTAACTCCAGGTCTTTGCACATTTCATTATAATACTTTACTCTCAAGACCCCCTTTGAAATCTTCTGTTCAGTTCCTTTACTCGATTATTTTTTCCTTTTGCTTTATCTACTCTATGTTCAAGAGCAAGTTTCAGAGTCTCTTCTGACCTCCATTTTGGTCTTTTCTTTATTTCCTGTCTTTTTAATGACCTTCCGCTTTCTTCATGTATAATGTCCTTGATGTCATTCCACAACTTCTAGTCTTCAGTCATTAGTGTTCTATGTGTCAAATATATTCTTAAGATGGTCCGTCATATGTCTGTCAGTTTGTCATACTGTGGTGGCTTGCATGTTGCTGTGATACTGGAAGCTGTGACACCAGTATTTCAAGTACCAGCAGAGTCACCCTCAGTGGACAGGTTTCAGCAGAGCTTCCAGACTAAGATAGACTAGGAAGAAGGATCTGGTAGTCTACTTCTGAAAAAATTGACCATTGAAAATCTTATGAATAGCAGCAGAACATTGGCTGATATCGTACTGAAAGATGAGTGCTTCAGGTTGGAAGGCACCCAAAATATGACTGGGAAAGAGCTGCCTCCTCAAAGTAGAGTCAACCTTTGTGATGTGAATGGAGTCAGGCTTTCGGTACCTTCATTTTTGATATGGCACTAATTAAAATAAGCAGACACAGCTGTAAACATCCATTAATAATAAGAATGTGAAATGTATGAAGTATGAATTTAGGAAAATTGGAAGATGTCAAAAATGAAATGCAATGCATAAAGATCGATATCCTAGGCATTAGTAAGCTGATATGGGCTGATATTGGCCATTTTGAATCAGACAGTCGTATCGTCTACTATGCTGGTAATAACAAATTGAAGAGGAATGACATTTCATTCATCGTCAAAAAGAACATTTCAAGATTTACCCGAAGTACAACGCTGTCAGTCATAGGATAATATCCATAGGCCTACAAGGAAGACCAGTTAATATGACTATTATTCAAATTTATCCACAAACCACTAAGGCCAAAGATGAAGAAATTGAAGATTTTTACCAACTTTTACAGTCTGAAATTGATCAAACAAGCAGTCAAGATGCATTGATAATTACTGCCATTGGGATGCAAAAGTTGGAAGGATTGGTTATTGGAAAATATGGCCTTGATGAAAGAAACGATGACAGAGATCTCGTGACAGAATTTGCAAGACTGATGACCTCTTCATCGCAAATACTTTTTTCAGCAACACAAACGACTATACACATGGATATTGCCAGATGGAATACACAGGAATCAAAATGACTACATCTCTGGAAAGAGATGATGGAAAAGCTCAATATCATCAGTCAGAACAAGGTCAGGGGCCAGCCATGGAACAGACCTCAATTGCTCATATGCAAGTTCACAACGAAGTTGAAGAAAATTAGAACTAGTCTCCAAAGGCCAAAGTACAACCCATACATAAACATAGGCATACATAAACATATGATCTGGCCATTGTGCTCTAAGGTATTTACCCATATGAAGTGAAAGCTGCACACAAATGTTTATAGCAGCTTTCCTGATAGTTACCAAAAGCTGGAAACCATCAAGATGTCCTTCAATAGATAAATAAACAAGCTGTGGCACATCCATGTAATGGAGTATTATTCAGCAACAAAAAGAGGTGAGCTTTCAAACTATGGAAAGCCATGGAAGAAACTTAAATGTATATTGCTAAGTGAAAGAAGCTAGTCTGAAAAAGCTACATATTGTATGATTCCAAATATATGACATTCTACTAAAGGCAAAATTCAAGACAGTAAAAAGATCAGTGGCTGCCAGCAATTCAGGGAAGGTTGAGAGGGATGAATAGGTGGAACACAGGGCATTTTTAAGACAGTGAGACTATTCTGAATGATACTGTAATGGTGGACACTTGACATTACACATAATGCTTTTACAGCATCAAAAAACTAAGATACCACCCAACATTTACACGCACATACACACAGACAAATTTATACACATATCCATCAGTTTTGTGTGTGACACTCTATTTATCTCCTTGAATAAAACCTACCACACACTTTTTTTGGTTCTTGTTGTACGAATCCCATGAGCCAACTGAAAGAACAAATCTGACAGAAAGATCATGTTCTGCCAATTTCATAAAAGACTCAATGCTATTTTTATGAATATTGGCAAAGATTCATATATGTGCAAACCAGGATGACAAAAAGCTAACAGGCACTAGAAATCTGGGACCAGGAAACGAATTTTCTGTTAGCCTTCTTATGTAGTTCAAAGAACTGAGTTTTAACTATAATAAATCTCAGGGTTCTAGAAGAGTCTTAAGGAAACAAACAAAGAAACCCATCGAGTCAATTCCGACTCATAGTGATCCTATAGGACAGAGTAGAACTGCCCCATAGTGTTTCCAAGGAGCTCCTGGTGGATCCAAACTCCCAGTCATTTGGTTAGCAGCCATAGGACTTTACCACTACACCACCATGGTTTCCAGAAGAGTCAGAGCAAGCTTAATTGTTTTCCACAAACATCACAAATGAATTTCTAATCCCCAAATCTCAAAGTACATTTTTCAGTCTTTATCTACCCTACACATGCCTGTGCTTACTGATCACTCACAAATCCAAGGCTGGAGACCAGAGTTCACTGTGTAATATTCTCATAAGTGTGTTTCAATATATCTTGAATTACATATGAGTTTATCTTCTCCCTCTTCCAGGCTTCCTCCCATTCCCTCCACCCCCAGTTTTTCAAAACTCCCTTTTCTGTACCTCCTTTTGTTTGGAAATGACTTAAAAAAATTTTTTTAATGAATAAATGTTTCACTCACTTTTGTTCTTGTCCTTTAAATCCTGTCTATTTACCGTCTCTCGTACACTTATAATTCACCTTTTCTAAATCCTGAAGCTGCTGTTTCATTCATGCCTTATGAATTCCTCTTCTGAACTATTGGTAGGGCCCCTGAGTTACCTGGTATCTCCAGTAGAAGAGAAAGGACCCTTATAATGAAATGCAGAGTGCATCACTATCAGGTTTTCTTCTGCTGTTGCTTTCCTCCATCAGATCTGGGGCATACATTCTGATTGAGCACACAGCAAATATAGTGAAGACTTTTAGGCAGCCAAAAGATTAATTTAATTAGCTTTGTGTTGTGGGTTAAGTCAACTATAGACGAAATCAAAAGAGCTGAAAATGGGGACTTGATTCTTTGCCAACCATAATAAAAGACAACCCAAGTTTGTAAAAAAAAAAAAACCCAAAAAACCGCAACGTAAACCTCTTGTGGCTATTTATCCAACACATGTTTCCAGTCCTCTGCCTTCACTTTCAAGTATCCTCCACTGGTTCCTGAGCACCTTTGCCTAAAGTAGCTGCTGATGCGTCTTGACAATGACCAACACTACCGCACTTTCCTGAATCTCAGGAAATAACACTTAGTTCTAGTTAAGTTAGCCAGCAGCACTTCAGGAATGAGGTGTATGTAGTTCAGTGGTAGAAAACATGCTTTGCGTGTATAAGGCCCTGGCTTGGATCTTCTGCACCTCTACACTTGTTCTCTGCTCCAGCACTGTTTAAAGCCAGTCTCGAAGGAATACAAATTTACTTCTCCTAATATTTTCCATTCAATTCCTGCACACACAGACAGCAAAAACATAACCCAGTGGACTTCCTTGAATGCTCTTCCATTTCTGTGCTATGAACTTCTATATCCCTTAAGGTGACTATGACAGCAGAAGGAAAATGACAAAGGGGAGAAAGGAAGAACCAGATGCTCACAGAATCTCTTCAATCACCCAAAACAAAAGTATGCGCATTAAGCTCCCATTTTGTACTATTATTAAAGAGACAGAAAGATAAGGTGGGAGGGTGTTTGAGAGGGCCCTGCAGACAGTTTTTTTTAACCACCTAAACCACAAAGACCCCAAGTGAGTTTCCCCGCTGGGCTACCTCCGAATATGCTGATGTCTAAATTATTTCAGTGCAAAACTGAGTACATAAGTTTTTCTTCTCTTTGATCTCTTTTCCATTATTCCTGATGAGGTGGTTGAGTGATTAAGGTGATGATGGACTTTTAATCCATTTTGCCTTGCATGCGTGAGTTCTTATCTCATCCTCATCATTGCTTCCTGTTCCCACCCGTCCTGGGAGTGAGATTTGGATCTGTGGTGGCACAGTGCTTTTTGCTAACCAAAAGGTGGGCAATTGGAATCCACCAGCCACTCTTGGAAACCCTATGGGGCCGTTCTACTCTGTCCTATAGAGTCGCTGTGAGTTGGGATCAACTCCATGGCAACAGGTTTGGTTTGTTTTTGACTCCTAACAGGTGCGCAGTGTGATCCAAGTCGTGAAACACAGCTTTGGACTATTATCTTCCATTCAGTCAAGCACGGATTCTCCAGACAGATATCATTTTCCTTTTGTTCTTCATAACCTCAGAGTCGCAATATTGTCTCAGAGAAACTTTCAGGTGGCAGACAAAAGCTGTAAGAGATAAGAAGTCTCCATAAAGCAACGGGAATCCATATTTGGATATGTTTCCCAAGGAAAACTACTTGTCATGGAGTCTATTTTAACTAATGGCGATCTCACCTGTGTCAGAGCAGAACCATCCACTAGGGTTTTCAATGGCTGATTTTTTGGAAGTAGATCAACAGGCGTCCCTGGGTGACTGGAACCTCCAATCTTTCAGTTAGCAGCAAGTGTAACTCTTGAAATCCACATAAGAATTCCTTTCCCAGGGAAAAACCAAAATCCAACTGCCCCATAGAGTTTCTAGAGGGGCTGATGGATTGGAACTGCCAATCTTTTGCTTAGCAGCTAAGCTTTTAATCATTTGCACCACCAGGACTTCTTCCAGGGATACAGAGCAGTTAAATCTTAAGACGTCAAATTCTCAGCACAGGCATGCATAAAACCCCAAAAAACCCACTGCCTTCAAGTAAATTCTGACTCAGAGTGGCCCATAGCATTTCCAAGGCTGAAAATCTAAGGAAGCCAATTGCTACGTCTTTCTCCCGCGGAGGTGCTGGTGGTTTCAAACTACCAGCCTTTGCACAGCAGTTGATTGCCTTAACCACTGCGCCATAGCCAGCGTCAATTCAAGTGGTTTCAGCTTGGAACTCCAAATTAGTTACTCCTTCTCCACACAGTCTTTTTGGTATTAGGAATTTTCCAACCATCACACCAGGGTCCTGCACCTCCATGTCTTCCAGCTATCAGAACCACAACAGATATTTCTAGGCCAAGGATACAAAAGAGCAGAACCTGAAAAGTTGGCTTGGGAAACTTAGATCCAGATGGAAAGAAAAAACAGATCCTAAGTGAAAAACACTATGTGGACAGTCACTGATCAAGCAAACCCTGGAGTCCAAAACCCTGGTCAGGAAATCAAGCAGTAGCTTTGTCTTGTGAAGCTGCAGCTAGGGTTCTGAGAACCACACAGAAGCATGAGGGAGGCATGCTGGGGGCTGAGCAAGAACTGCAAGCATATTAACCTTCTGTGACAGCCCACTCATGTTCCTGGACAAGCAGTCAAACCTCAGCCATCACAGAGGCTAAAAGAATAGAAGCTTCAACCTCTTACCAAAATTTGTGGTGTCAGTCAATCGACGTAAGAGCTTTAGGAGGTAATCCTTAATCATTGTGTCTTCTTTTGCTTTTAGTTTTCATTCTGATGTTTTTTCCCCCTGTGAGAGGTTTGTATCTTCCTAAATATTGGAATACATTATATATCAGCACTTCAGTTCCTCCCCAGCACTAGTCTTCTCCCCTACCATTACCTCCCTCAAACAACTGACTGAGGCTTAGTTGGCGCTTGTAAGTAGCTGACATGGGTGCTTAGAGACCAGAAGCATTACAAGGTAACATGGTTGGTAACAAAGTCCAGTACAGAGTTAAAAGGGAAGTAAATGTCTTAGATCAGAATGCAGTGGTTCCCAAACCTGGGGAACTGCCTGAGAACTTTGTGAATATATGTATTCCTGATTCCACCTCTATAAATCCTGAATGGACTGAGAATCACTGGATAGGGAGATGATAGGATCTATATTGTCGAAAAAAGTCTCCATAAATGCTTCCATTTTTCAGCCATGTTTGAAGACTGCTAGCCTAGGAAGTGGTGCTGAGCGAACTGGAGTGAACTGAGCTTCTGGGAAATTTTTGTTAGGAAGAAGCGCTGGAGACAGGAAAAAAGGGGGCTGGGAGAGGGAAAGTGAAGGTGAAGGTGACACATTATGTGATGAAGAAAATGAAGGGGAAGATAGGAGGAGGGAGGTGGATGTGGGTGTGGATGAACTATAAGAGAAGGTGAAAGAAAATTTGGAACTAGGTCTTTAGGATGCATAGAATTTGAATGGCCTAGGAGGTAGTTTGAGACCACCAGGGTTGCCTATGTCTCCTCTGCTCTCTCTACAACGCAGGAAGTCAGAAAGTTCCCTTTCTCCTAAGGAAAATGGACTAAAGGTGTTTTTCCCATAGGAAGTTGCGGCTATTTTTTGCCCAAGACTTTTGTGACTTTAAGAGAGCTTGGCAGCTCTTTCCATCTCTGCAAATAATTTTCTCAACTGTGGATGCTGGAACACTCAAGGTTTCCTGAGAAATGCCTTTCCTCTGGATAGCATCCAAACACTTCTTCACCATTAACAAAGAGTTGGGATAACTGATCTTTGTAGTTGGGATCACAGATCTCCGTGACTGGTGATTGGACCGACATTTTGCTGAGCAAGATTAAGTGGGTGGGTGTGGGAGTGTAGAAGGAATGGGAAAAAGAAAATCAGAAGTAAATTTTCTCCTGAAACTGCTGTTCATTGACACAGGCACAAGGTGGGGGTGGGGGGGTG
>NW_004444116.1:2100097-2112180 GCF_000243295.1 Trichechus manatus latirostris
CATCACCAATCACTGCCCCGGGTGGGGGAGAAGAAAAAGAAGACTAAGAAGGAATTTGTCCAGCAGTCACTTCCCCCTCCCTCTTTGCATCTATCTTTTTCTTTCCTACTTCTTAATAATAATGAGAAATTGTAGTAAAGGAGACCAGGCCATCTATGATGTGGTGGAATTTTGTTGTTTCACGGTCAGCAGATCTTGAGTGAGCACCTTCTTTTACTCCTGTTCCTCTTAATTTTATCGTGTTTAAGCACAATAGGTTGGAAGGCTCAAGGAGTGTCAAGGACTATGGTCCAAGTGAGTAATTATCAAATGATTTATCCTTTCTGTAAGTAGGAAAAACATAAGTAAAGGTATTCACAAAGAGAAAAATGGGGCAAGTCTGAAACAAATTTGCCAATATTTAGGTGAAGAAAGAAAGTGATACATGGAGGTGCTGGGGTTTGAACTCAGGGGCTGGTGTGTGCTAAGCACACACTCTACCACTGAGCTACACCCACTGTTAACCACAATTATGAGACTACTATATAATACTGAATTCCAGCACGATCTGTGGCTTAGCAGTTAAGAGCTATGGCTGCTAATCAAAACGTTGGTAGCTGGAATCCACCAGGCACTCCTTGGAAACAAGTTCTACTCTGTCCTTTAGAGACTCAGCGGCAACGGGTTTTTTTTGTTTGTTTTGCTTTAGCATAGTCTGCAAGTGTTTTAAAACGTAAGTTTGCACAAATCAAAATCCATTATGTTCACTTCTTGTGTTCCTGGATTGGATCCTGCCTTGCAGCCATGCCAGGAGATGGGAAAAAAAAAAAAAGCATTCCAGACCAAACGAGTTTGAGATCTTCCAGTAGTCCTTGGCTTCTTCAAGGACTGCTTTTAGCCAACTGCCTGAGTGTCAGTCAATTCCAGTACACCACGAGGGAGAGTCCCAGGATTGAACATTCTGTTAAGTCTTCTTGAAAAGTCCTTTTCTTCCGTCTACGAAGCTTGCGGAAAGACACAAAAGATAGTGCAGGGGAATACAAAGATGAGTTCAGTCAGCGCTGGGAAGGAATGAAGATCCAGGTGGTGAGATAAGACTAGAGGTTAATTAAATCACAATAGTTGACAGAAACAGGGTGTGGCGCCGTCAAGAGGTATGGTTGCTGACCAAAAGCTTCGCAGTTCCAATCCACCAGCCGCTCTTTGGAAACCTGACTAGATCGGGATCTACTGAATAGAAACGGGTTAATTAGACTGAAACGAAGAGCGACAAAGTATAGTTATGCTCTTGCAAACGTCTGCGTCCGGAACCTGGGTTTGGAAACATAGTTTTGGCTCTACAATGCTGTAGCTCTGGTTTTGAAGAGGAAGTCAGAAGTCGAAAGAGAGAGGAGAAAGACAGACGCGCCTGCAGTTAAAACGTCTCTTTTAGACCAAACTATTTCTTTAATGAGGAAAGCACAAGAGAAGCGCTTTACGGGCTGGGCACAATCTTCAAAACAAATTTTGTTCTTTATAAACTTGCCCTACGCCTGGAGAAGTCTGCAAATTCCTGAAGTGATGCGATTGTTAATCCAGGTATGAGGGAGGAAATCCAAATCTTCTTGGATGGAAGGGTTGGTAGTCCAGAATATATACGTTAAGTTCCTACTATATTAGAAAGACACCTGTCTGGGAACTGGAATGTAGGAGGAGTGGGCGCGAGGAAGAGAGTAAATAGGAGACTGTGGCAGGGTTTATAGCAGGGGGGAAAGGAGGATGCTGAGCAGCAGAGAGAAAAAGCAGCAGAGAAGTACATGTCAGAGAGAAGAGGAATAGGGTTTCGAAATAGGTCTCTACGAATGGATAGTATGGACTGTTGTGGAGGTAGAAAGTGACCAAGTTCCCATCTTTATTATACTTTCTGGAGGCCCTTGGGAAGAGAGGGGCTAAAGTAAGTGCTTTCGAAGTGCATCTCCCACAAAAAGATATGACTCATTTCGTCCAAAATTTCGTGACTGAGAGTGCCTAGCTGCTCTTTCCATTGCTGAGCATGTTGGAAAGCGCTTGTGTGGTTGAGTGTGTCTGAAATAGCAGTTGTTGGTATTGGAGGCTTTGGAAAAAGCCACAAGGAGACGTCGTTGTCCTGATCCCAAGTGAGAGCACAGCAACTGGAGCTTAGAAGTGGAATCCCCTCATGGCTGTGGGCTAGAATATCTTGTATTTGCAGCCACTTAGTTTTATCGTGTTCGGCCTTAATATTCAAAGGAAAGAAGGAGAAAGAAAGGTCAAGTTTGAACCCATCAAACTGCTGGAGAGCTCAGTGCACCAGGCCTCTAGTCTGAGGATCTAGGATTCACCACCTTGTTCTGGTGTACATACGTTCAGTTCTCCCATACTTCTTTCTAACTCATACACAGAAGGCTACTGAGCCCAACTTTCTCCTGGAGCAGCTCTGGAAATATTTACAGTGCATTCACATACTCTCTTTTCTCAGTGGGAGTCTGAAGAGCAAGATTTCAAATGTGGAAAGTCAGACTTGCAATATTATTTAAGAGCTATTCACTCAATGTGCACAGCAACCTTATTTTCTGGCCTACTGTCAAATAGATGAGTGAAATAGTGACTTAAGGAATGAAAAGGATGGCACAGTATTGAGAGGTCAAGGTTGATGATGCAACTCAAATTTGGAAATTTTTAGGATAATTTCAAATTCTCTGGATTCTGGAGATGCTATGTCCTTTCATTTTGGGAAAAGAGGAGTGGATTTTACCACTTGTTAGGTTGTTTTCTTCTTCTTTGGGGACATTGGATAAGATTGGAAAGGGGAGAGAAGGAGTTTGATTTGGGACTTCATTATTTGGGATACTTATGAATTTAAGGTACAAATTTATGTTAATGTTTTATAAGCGCAGTGATTCCTGAGACTAGAAAGTTACAAAAATCTCTTATCTGGAGATTTGTATAAAGCATGTGGCTGTAGAGGAGTGAGTCTGCACAGAGGTAGAGTGAGCCTGGAAGAGAGTCCATTACAATTTGAAGATTTGGAGCTTGTTAATGGTATTCATTGAAAACCAAGGGATAAGCTTAGCCTCTAGAGTGATCTTGGACTCTGGAGTTCATACTGATTACCATCATCTTCTTGAAATTTCTTAGAAGACCTAAGAAGGAGCAACCTCCAGGTGAGATGACTTGTATCTCTTCTCTGCCACCTTCTGCCCCAATAAGAATCTTCTCCATGTTCACGGAAATCACATGAAGTCCCCTTATAGCTTGGTAATACCCCATTTTTCACACAGAACTTGTCTCCCAGCTGACCCAGAAGGCAGCTCATCAGAGCAATAGAATGTGAGAAGAGTAAAAGAAGCAAAGGTCTCCTTGAAAGAGACCATTAGACAGTTGTCAGACACAAAGATATGCAGTGACTTGAGTACAGGCAGAATGACAGAGCAGGGATTAATTTGGCTCTGAGTCTTGTGAGGTACAATTAAGATTGTTTGGGGGTAACTATGAAGTTATTGGTTGATACTGTGGCTACAGCAACCTGGATTCCAAATATATCCTTGTAAGTTCTTGATATGGAGGGATGCAGGGATGCATTCTTGCTAAATCAAGTTGTACTTGAAAGTCTGAAAGGTGTATTTTATGTATTATTTGGGAGAAGGTCCAATTTACTGTTTACAGCACTGTTTGAACATCTCCTCAAAGGAGGGACTTTGGTAAGAATTCTTAAGGTATAAGATTCTATGAGATATTAAAGTTGATCTTACTAGAAGAAACATATATATGCTCTCTGTGTTCTATTCAGGAAATTCAATACCTTTAAATTATACGTATAATCCACGTAGGTCCTGGGAAGAATAGAAGTCAAAATGTTTTGGAAGGAGTCTCAAAAATGAGGGTATCAGAAAATGTTTTGAAGATAAAGAGTTATATACTATGTTCTGAATTTTCCAGACTGCATTTTCTTACATTATCTAGCATCTGTGTAGAATCTTTGGCAGAAAAACCGTAACTATCACATCATGGGTTAGTTTCCAGATGTTAAATCAGATTGCTCCTATCATTGCTGAAAATTGAAATAGGAGGAGAAGGGGGGAGGGGGGTGGAGAAGAAGAGTAACTATGAAGGGCCTGGGATTGATGGAGAAGATAAGGCATCTATACAAGTAAAGAGAAAGGAATATAACGAGAACTTGTGATTCGAAGTTCCTTGCAATTAGAGTAAGATTCACTAATATCTTGAAGAAAAGAAATAAACACCCACTGAAATCTTGAAAAATCATTACAAAGAAGTAATAAACTGAGAGGACAGAATGATGATCATTGGTGGGTGCACAGATTTGCTCCCATGTCTTTTTGAGTCTCAGCCCATTTTAGATTTCCAAAGTCTCTTTAATGTTAATTATTGATTTATGAAAGAAGAAACTGTGCCTATATCACTTCTCCCTTCCAGCAACACCTCAGGAATTAGCCCCTGGAAGTCAATTCATGACTCTTCCACTTGTTGCACAATAAGACCACCATAAAGGGACTTAAACCCTCAATCCTCTAGATCTGGAATCAGACAGCTTATCCATTAGGCCACACAGCTGGTGCTGTGAGGATGCTGTACAAGCCTGTGAGTGAAAGTGTTGATAAGGGAACACTGAGTTTCTGTTTTCAAATTTTTGACTTTGCGATCAGAATAAATTTTAACAACATTCAAAGAAGGAACCAAATATCATCTGAAACCTCTGAAAACAATTACTTAGAACGAATAGACTGAGATTGTGAGATGATCAGAAGGGACATATTTCTTCGAGGGTGTTCTTGTCTAAGTCACTTATAATGATGATGCATTTGGGTGGAGAATTATGAACCAAGAACTAAACTCTGCAATGAAGTGGGGCAGATGACAGCATGAGGAGAGGGATCACCAGAAGTTGTTATGTTCGTACCTTTTCTGTCTCAAATATAATACAGCATTGCTCCAGGGAGAAAGATCTGGAAGCTCAAACAAGAGCTCCCTTTGTAGAAAATGCCTGCTGTTAATGCCAGGAATATATTTTATTGTAATCCATTCACGACATAGGTTTTAACAACTTGATACTCTACTAACAAGTAAAAGAATCACCTGATACAGAGGTGGGACTAGGTGGCGGATCCCAAACCTCCCCGGGAGGGTGGTCCTGTTGTGTGAGGTGCAGTTTGGTGACTTCCAAGCTATTTCAAATGCAGAGAAGAGGGCCAAAATAGCTCAGAGGGATGTTTGTCTCATTGAAATGTTAACTAACCCCAAAGTATTTTGCCTAAAAGTCATTCCCTAGTTTCCCTGTGGATTGATCCACAAAACAAGGTGATTTTGTGTGACCCATCCCCAACTCTGCCTTGTATATTGGCAGGGTAGAAGAGATGAGGAATCCACAAGTTTCTAAAGTTAAGTGATCACAAATACAGTTTTCACATAGTCTTGTTTTCTTGGAAGTGTTGAGTTATTTGGAAGAAATAAACAATAGTTTTTTCCCGTTCTCCTCCATGTCTTTCCTCCCCAGAGAGGCTGAACTTTCCTTCACTCCAAAACTTCCCCATTTGTTCCCATATCCCTTGTACAGTATTTTCTCCAAGTTTAGGTCAAAACTCAAAAAGAATCATAGGTCATATTCTGGATAGTATTTCCTAATGTACATTAATTCATCAAGACAATTATCATTTTTCTTTTGATGTGAGTAGCAAACAGTATTCATAACATGAAGACCTGGAAGAGGAGGAGAGAAAGGAGACAAAAGAGAAGGAGGAAGAGGAGGACAAACAGGAGAAAGAAAATGAAAAGTAGGAAGAGTGGCTCACAGGTGGTAGAGAAGTTGCATTATGAAGAAAAGCAAGCATAGAGATGCAGAGGATTAAACCTACGCACCTCTGCTTGCCCCACCATTATGGAACGCTCTCATTGGTCTTCGTTTTTTTGGCTCGTTCAACTCTTTTCTCCTCCACCTTCCAAGGCTGCAAGAAAGATGTATGAGATAAGGCAGAGGGATATGAAAAAGAGTAGCATGAGTGTTGTTTTGAGAAAAATACATGCAGGTGGATATGAAGCCCTCTAGGTCTAGCAATGTGATCAGAAAAGCAGCAGTGCTTTGTCTAGCAATCAAGTCTGTTTCTGAAAGTCTAAAGGGACAGAAGACAAGATAGAAGGAAGGGAAATTCTCCTAGTGATTATAACATCTGTTTGAAATTGAATCTTCTTGGCAAGCAGGAGAATTACAAGGAAGCTATTTGGGAACCAGGACGCGAAATATAAAATCAATTGAGCTGCATAAAACCTGTACTAGGTAGTCAGGAAAAGTTGGAAGCAGGGGCCTGTGTAGCTCCGTTGGTAGAGCTTCAGACTTTCAATCTGAGGGTTCAGCGTTCAAGTCCCTGTTCAGGCGTTATGCTCGTTTTACCCTAGTTGTTTCTTTTAGAAGCCTATTGACATAGAGAAACCCACACCAACATTTGCTATAGGCTTCTTCACTCATCCCTTCCTGCTCTTTGCTCAACAAGAATCGGAACAGAGCAACGAGAGCGGGGAAAGCGAAGAGTTGAGCGCTCAATTACTAGCCAAAAGGTTGGCGATTTGAACCCACCCGGAGGTGCCTCAGAAGACAGGCCTGGTAATCTGCTCCTAAAAGGTGAAAGCCTTGACAACACTATGGAGCAGTTCTACATTGCCCGCAAGCGGTCAGTAAAAGTTGATGCAACCCAGTTCTTCCAAATAAGATGAAGGTTTCTAAAAACAAATTTCGCTGTTACTGCACTTCATCTTTTGTAACTTAGATTCTTCATTCGAATGCCATAAGAGAGGGTTTCAAGCAAAGAAACTCCATTAAGAGATTCAGACCGCCAAGTACGCCATCACTTGCACTCACAGCAAGTAGTCATTTGGAGGGGAGGGAAGTGAAAGCAGAAGAGAGGGCTAGGAGGGTCGAATTCAGCTAGAGTCTCCCCTAATATCGTTATTCCCTTAAAATCCCACAATGCCAATGTTGCATCCCCTCAGGAAGCTCAGAGAGCCGGGCCTGCTGGCTGTGAACTTAAACACAGCTCTGCGCCTCAGAAGGTCCCGCGTTTGACTGTAGAATGGCAGTGGGAGTCGGAGTGCGGCAGCAGGGCCCGGGTCGCCTGGGACACGCAGTGATGGAAACCTCTGAGGGGATGAGTGGAAGGGAGCGGGAGCGGGGCAGGCGAGGGGGAGATTCAAGGACCCCCCAAGCCGCCTTGGTGAGGTGAGAGCAGGCAGGACACGTGGTCTCTAGTAGATTTTGTTCCTTGCCTGTCTTTGCACTTCATGATATCCGGGTGTCATAAAGAGACAGCGAAAGAGACAACACTTAGTTCTTCAGCGTCCCTGCTTGATGGACCGAAAACCAAACTTGTTGCCACCGAAAAAGTATAAGAGTCTCATCCCTGAACCCACAACCTTCCCAGTCACCCAGTTCCTCCTTGCATAGGCAAGCATAGTTTCTGGGGTATCCTCTCAGGGATATTATTTCCTCCACTTTTTATACAAATAAGGAAATTCCAAATACATTCCAATGCATCTTGGATTTTTCACTTCATGTATGTTGCAGTGATTTCCAGATCAATAGAGAAAGCGCTTCTTCCTTCTTTGCTTGGCAGCCAAGAATTCCATTGTATGGATATATCATAACATATATCTTGCTCATACAAATAATGCTGCAATAAGTAATATCCTATCTGACATTTCAAATAGATGTACTTTCTATACATGGAATTGCTGAAGCAATGTATGTTACATGAGATGGTAATTCTGATGGATCTTGCCAAATATACATTCCCAACAGCATGCCACAATGGTCTGGCTACCCACACTATTGCAACCACTTTGTATTAAAATACAGTAATGACAATAACAAAAATAACAATCCCATTGGCTTCTAGTGGGTTAATTCTGACCCACGGTGACCAAATGTGTTACAGATTAGAACTGCTTCACAGAGTTCTCTTGGCTGTAATCTTCACAGAAACAGATCGTAGGCTTTTCCTCTGCATTGCCACTGTGTAGGCTGGAACCACCAACCTTTAGTTTGCTAGTTCAGCGAAAACCGTATTGGCCACCCAGGAACCTTTATATCAATATAGGCTTTGGGTAAATGACATATTCAGATATTAATATAGAGTAAACAAGCCGTTGTTAGACCACCCAAATCATATTTAGTCCAATGAAGCCATGCAGAAATTGGAAAATAAATAGCTATTTAAGACTCCACTTATAACTGATGCAGCAAAACTAAAACACCAGATAGGGAAGAAAACAAATATATAAATGAAAATATGATAGAGGTAGCAACTCAAATCAATAGAAATGGGTGGATTTGGACAAATGGTGTTGGGCTAACTGGGTAGCCATTTAGGAAAATAAAACCTAGATTAACGTATCACCAGTGCCAGTGACACTAAGTTTTAAATACATATAAAATTTAAAAGTAAAAAATGAAAAATAAAACCAAATATAATCACTGGAAATGCCAAAACTGAAAGGTTGTATAACTTTGGGGTAGAAAACCAATTGTTACATAAAAATTAGAAACAATGAATGTTTGACATAATTCACTACATTGAAAAACTTCTTCCTGGACATACTTATATTCTCTTTACAAAAAAACAAGACCCATCCACCTATGGTCACTCTATCTTTGACAAAGGACCAAAGTCTATTAAATGGAGAAGAGACAGTCTTTTTAACAAATTGTGCTGGCAAACCTGGATGTCCATCTGTAAAAAAATGAAACAAAACCCATACTTTACTCCATGCACAAAAACTAATTCAAAATGGATCAAAGATCTAAATATAAAACCAATAACCATAAAGATCATGGAAGAAAAAATAGGGTCAATGCTAGAGGCTATACAAACCATAACTAACAATACACAAACACCAGAAATAAGCTAGATCACTGCGACCTTCTAAAAATTAAACACTTATGTTCATCAAAAGACTTCACCAAAAGAGTAAAAAGAAATCCTACAGACTGGGAAAAAAGTTTTGGCTATGCTATATCTGACAAAGTTCTAGTCCCTAAAATCTATCGGAAAATCTGAACACCTCTGTGAAAAAAAGACAAATAATCCAATTAAAAAATGGGCAAAGAATATGAACAGACACTTCACTGAAGAAGACATTCAGGCAGCTACCAGACACGCAAGGCAATGCTTGTGAACACTAGCTATTAGAGAAATGCAAATCAAAACTACAATGAGATACCATCTCACCCCAACATTACTGGCAAGAATAAAACAAACAAACAAAGAAAAAATAACAAGTGTTGGAGTGATTGGAATGCTTATGCACTGCTGGTGGGGATGCAAAATGGTATAACCGTTTTGGAAAACAATATAGTACTTCCTTAAAAAGTTAAAAATACTATATGATTCAGCAATCCCACTCCTAGGAATGTATCCTACAGAAATAAGAGGCATCACACAAATAGACATATGCACACCCATATTCATTGCAGCATTATTCAAAATAGCAAAAAGATGGAAACAACCTAAGAGTCCATCAACAGATGAATGGATAAACAAACTATGGTACATACACACAATGGAATACTGTGCAACAATAAAGAACAGTGATAACTCTGTGAAACATCTCACAACATGGATGAATCCGGAGGGCATTATGCTGTTCCGGAGGGCATTATGCTGAGTGAAATAAGTCAATCATAAAAGGACAAATATTGTATGTAAGACCACTATTATAAAAACTCATGAAAGAGTTTTCACACAGAGAGAAACAATCTTTGATGGTTACGAGGGAGGGGAAGAGCGGGGAGGGAAAAACACTAACTAGACAATAGGTAAGTGGTAACTTCAGTGAAGGATAAGGCAGTACACAATACCTGGGAAGTCAGCACAACTTGATTAAGGCAACGTCACAGAAGATTCATAGACACATACAAATTCCCTGAGGGACCGAATTACACATGTCCCCCACCCATCTGTCAGTCTATCATACTGTATGGGCTTGCTTGTTGACGTACGTTGGAAGCTATGCCACTGGTGTTCAAATACCAGTAGGGTCACCCATGGTGGACTGGTTTCAGCTGAGCTTCGACACTAACACAGACTAGGAAGAAGAACCTGGCAGTCTACTTCTGAAAAATATTAGCTAGTGAGAACTTTATGAATAACAGCAGAACATTGTCTGATACAGTGCTGGAAGATGGGCCCCTCAGACTGGGAGGCAGTCGAAAGATGACTGGGGAAGAGCTGCCTCCTCAAAGTAGGGTCTACCTTAATGACATGGATGGAGACAAGCTTCGGGACCTTCATTTGCTGATGTGGCACGACTCAAAATGAGAAGAAACACCTGCAAACATTTGGTAATAATCGGAAAGTGGAATGTATGA
The DNA here is from genome assembly GCF_000243295.1 of Trichechus manatus latirostris. Taxonomy (NCBI): domain Eukaryota; kingdom Metazoa; phylum Chordata; class Mammalia; order Sirenia; family Trichechidae; genus Trichechus; species Trichechus manatus. Next base: position 2,110,449 of record NW_004444116.1, read on the forward strand.
AGTATGAATCTAGGAAAATCGGAAATTGTCAAAAATGAAATGCAATACAGAAACATCGCTATCCTAGGCATTAGTGAGCTGAAATGGACTGGTAGTGGCCATTTTGAATTGGACAATCATATGGTCTGCTATGCCAGGAATGACAAATTGAAGAGGAATGGTGTTGCAGTCATCATCAAAAAGAACATTTCAAGATCTATCCTGAAGTACAACACTGTCAGTGATAGGATAATATCCATACACAAAAAGGAAGACCAGTTAATATGGCTATTATTCAAATTTGTGCACCAAACACTGAGGTCAAAGATGAAGTAATTGAAGATTTTTACCAACTTCTGCAGTCTGAAATTGATCACACGTGTGATCAGGATGTCTTGCTAATTAATGTTGATTGGAATACTAAAGTTGGAAACAAAGAAGAAGGATCAGGAGTTGGAAAATATGGCCTTGGTGATAGAAACGACGCCGGAGATCTCATGATAGAATTTTGCAAGACTAACGACTTCTTCATTGCAAATACCTTTTTTCAACAACATAAACGTCAACTATACAGGTGGATTTCCTCAGTTAGAATACACAGGAATCAAATCGACTACATCTGTGGAAAGAGACAATGGCAAAGCTCAATATCATCAGTCAGAACAAGGTTGGGGGCCTACTGTGGGACAGACCATCCATTGCTTATATCCAAATTCAAGTTGAAGCTGAAGAAAATTAGAACAAGTTCACAAGAGCCAAAGTATGACCTTGAGTATATCCCATCTGAATTTAGAGATCATCTCAAGAATATATTTGACCCATTGAACACTAATGACCGAAGACCAGATGAGTTGTTAAATGACATCAAGGACATCATACATGAAGAAAACAACAGGTCATTTAAAAAATCGAAATGGATATCACAAGAGACTCTGAAACTTGCTCTTGAATGTCAAGTAGCTAAAGTAAATGGAAGAAATGATGAAGAAAATGAGTCAAACGGAAGATTTCAAAGGGCAGCTCGAGAAGACAAGTAAAGTATTATAATGACCTGTGCAAAGACCTGGACTTCCCCAAAATGGAAGAACAAGCTTGGCATTTCTCAAGCTGAAGATCTGAAGAAATAATTCAAGCCTCAAGCTGCAATATTGAAGGATTCGGTGGGCAAAATACTGAAGGACACAGGAAGCAGCAAAGGAAGATGGAAGGAATACACAGAGTCACTGTACCAAAAAGAATTGGTTCAATCATTTCAGGAAGTAGAATATGATCAAGAACCGATGATACTGAAGGAAGAAGTCCAAGATGCACTGAAGGCATTGGAGATTAACAAGGCTGCAGAAAGTGACGGAATACCAACTGAGATGTTATAACAACGGATGCAACACTGGAAGGGCTCACTAGTCTATGTGAGGAAATTAGGAAGGTAGCACCTGGCCAACTGACTGGAAGAGATCTATATATATCGCCTATTCAGAAGAAAGGAGATCCAACAGAATGTGGAAATTATCAAACTGTATAATTAATATCACACACAAGTAAAATTTTACTGAAGATCATTCAAAAGTGGCTGCATGTTGGAGGGGCTGCGGGGAGATCGGAACTCTTATGCACTGCTGGTGGGAATGCAAAATGATACAACCATTTTGGAAAATGATACGGCACTTCCTCAGAAAGCTAGAAATAGTCATATGATTCGATCCAGCAATTCCACTCCTAGGAATATATCCTAGAGAAATAAGAGTCGTCACTC